>NC_085138.1:429001264-429228785 GCF_035046485.1 Aedes albopictus
GACTTTTTCAGCCCTGCTTGCAATACTTTTGACTTGAATTTTTCACAAATAACGTATGTTTATACACAAAAACATGAGATCGATTACAGAAAATACCAAAACAGTACTACTGCTCTAATTACGTCAGTAAAGTATACCGAGTAGTGAATGTTATTTAACGTGAAAAGCAAAAGTAGAAATGAATAACACAGCGCAAAATTTTTTGTCTCAAGAGCAAACTTATGTGTCTCTGACAGATTTTGGGCCGCTGAATCCGAATCCGGGCTCAGATTTGCTCTAACACGTCACAATTTTGAGCTATACCTCAATTTATAGGGCAAAATATGCAATTTTAGGCTTTTTTGACTGCAAGCCATTAAGCAAGGAAATATTTTTTTTAAGCAATCAAAAGGTTAATTGGTCAATTAACATCTAAATTAACGACTCATGCAAAATATTTCGTTTTATCAAATCAAATTTGAGAGATTTAAGCATTTTATGTTAGTATGTAAACTTGCATGCAACTTTTGGAGGGTGACTTGTATGGGAAATACCGTACCTAACATTAATCGCTTAAAACTATCAAATTCGATTTGGTAAAACGAAATATTTTGCATGAGTCGTTAATTTAGATGTTAATTGACCAATTAACCTTTTGATTGCTTAAAAAAATATTTCCTTGCTTAATGGCTTGCAGTCAAAAAAGCCCAAAATCGCATATTTTGCCCTATAAATTGAGGTATAGCTTAAAATTGTGACGTGTAAGAGCAAATCTGAGCCCGGATTCGGATTCAGCGGCCCAAAATCTGTCAGAGACACATAAGTTTGCTCTTGAGACAGACCAAAAGTTAATTTTTGTTACGCTGTGTAATTATTATCATTAAAAAATGTCCTCTATGCAATAATTCTGCTCAGTTAATCATGGAATTTATTCTGCCTATTTTGTTTCGACCTAAAGGAGCATCCATTAATCTTTCTGGACGCGCGCCAGTTTGATCCTGAAACTGCACCGAGCTCGCGCCGTATACGACGAGCGAGCTCTTTTGGTGGTGTTGTACTTTTTCCAACGCCTCCTGAAGGGTTAAGTACGTCACGCTAAAATTTGAAATTTTCAATCCTCCCTGCCTCCTTTAAACGTGACAATATACCACTTATGTGATGGATGGATGGATGACCACTTATGTGATGGATTTCATTGCTTAAAACAAAATAAAATTTTGAATATAACTAAATTATATCTAAAGTTGTTATCATTTCTGCCTATGATATAATTGCGATCGATTAAAACAAAATCTCTATCAACAAACCAAGTCGATTATGTGTCAACGAGCTCAATGTGACGTTATACTACCCCTCTTGTGTACGTCTGACAAACAAGGATTTGAATGACGGAGCTGGCAATACGTAGAACCAGTAAAGCTTTTATCACCGCTCTCCTCAAGAGCCGTGATGGCCTCATTGGCAGAGGCGCCTGATTTCTACCGATGGTAGGTGTCTTGGTTCAAATCCCGTTCGGATCCAAATATTTTATAACGTTCTGGAAACTGTTTTTTATGTTACTTTTTCTAAAAATAGAATAACACACTTAAAAATATTTACCCAAAAATGAGTATAAAAATTAGTTTTTACCCTAATTGGTGTCAAAGGAATTATTACACAATTTGTTATAATTTTGTTAAATTCTATCATATTTCATGGAACAAGTTTTGTTATATTTCTGTTATGATCATAACACAAGTTATTACATTTTTGTTCTTTTCAGTGGGAATTTTGTTAGATTTTTTGTTATTTTAACTACTAACGGTACATGTTTCATAACAACTCTTGATATAAAAAATTATTGTAACAAAATAACACAGCTTGTTATAATTTTGTAATGTCCATCTAGTCGGGAAAGCGCTTCATAAAGAATGAACATATGTTCCATGAAAATGTGCAATGTTACCCATAAATAATTTAAAACGTTCCATACTTAATAAAAAATGTACCGGCAAAGCATAAAATTTTCTCCTTAAAAGTGCAATTTTGTACCAATAAATAATACTAAAATGCTCCATAATGAAATACAAATGCTCCATAATAGAATTCAAATGCTCCATAAAAATTGAAATTGTACACATATGATTTGAATATTGCTCCATAGAAAAATTAAATTGCACCATAAAAAATTGAAATTGCACCATAGAAAATAGATGAATGCTCCATAAGTATCATCAAACTGCACTATATAAAATTTAAATTGTTCCATGAAACATTGAATATTCTCCATAGATAGCATATTGTCATAATTTAAATTCCGCAGTGCTGAATCGCTTTACATTGGACTACTTTAGTGGTGCAGATGATCAAAGTTATGGCGAATTATTTTTTTTTTTATGGATCAAATCATATTTTATATGGTGCAGTTTGATAATACTTATGGATCATTTATCAATTTTCTATGGTGCAACTTCCATTTTTTATGGTGAAATTGTATTTTTCTATGGAGCAATATTCAATTTTCAATGGGTACAATTTTATTTTTTATAGTGCATTTGCATTTCATTATGGAGCATTAGTATTTAATTATGGAGCATTTTAGTTTTATTTTTTGGTACAAATTGCACTTTTAATGAGAAAATTTTAGGTTTTACCGGTACATTTTCTATTAAGTATAGAACATTTTCAATTATTTATGGATAACATTGCACTTGTTCATGGTACATATGTTTATTCTTTAGGGAACGCTTTTTAATTTTCTATGGAACATTTGCAATTTGTTATGGTTGCAATAACCTTTTGCCGATATATAATGACGAGTTTGGCTAAAATGCCGTTTCATCGCCATCACCCATACCGCCTTGGAGCTACAGAGAAGGTGGCGCGTGGACTTGGAGAATGGCTAGTAGACGCTATACAAGAGGTGGTCCAAGGGTTCGGAGTCGGCTACGTAAGTTGCTCTACGGTCGACCCTTATACCGATTAAGTGACCGCAAGGAAGACATCCAAGCCCGCAGTTGAAAAGAGATCTCCGGCAAGGTTGTGGCAAGTGAAGTTCCCATTTCGGCACGTCCATCTGTGTGCTGGGTGATATGGTCTTACTTGCCAGAAGGTCATATCGCTGTGCGCGTGGTCTCACTTCTTGACAAATACTTGTTGTGCCTGCTTCCATGGTGTGGAACCTGCCTGCCTTGTAAGGATAAAAGAAGTGGTAAGGAAAACTCGGGGAGCTTGTTAAGCGCCAGCATGCTACCTTGGTGGACGAAGCGAGCCATCAATGTTCGTTACTGCATGGCTACACAGCTAACCTTGAGGGTGCGATGTGCACTCTGATACAATGCTTTCAAATCGTCGATTTACATTGACCCTCATCAGGCCAAATGCTCTAATGAACCTGATAATTTGATGACGACCAATACCGGATGAACTGATAAGGAACAAAATCAACAACATTGCGTGCTCTTCATTTCATCGTTAATGAACAAGAAAAGAATAATAAGAACAATAAGAAGAAGAAGAAGAAGAAGAAACAGCAAGCAATTAGCGCCAACAGTTAGTAAATAAGAAAGTGATCTACTTACTGACTCTGTACAAATACAGCACAGCAGTCAAAATGTCTCCCGCTCACGTATTACCATAAGCCATAACCCATGAGCTGTAAAATTAGAATACGTGAAATAAAGAAATGAAAAATCCATTCGAAAGCGTCAAGTTGGAATGTTAGAACTCTCGTTCACAATGCCTCCAAACAATCTGTTTGGACTCGAAACAACTTATTCAAAATAATCAATCTAAGTCAATAATAACATGGAACTTTTTTTTTTTTTTTTTTTTTTTTTTTTTTTTTTTTTTTTTTTTTTTTTTTTTTTAAAAAATCCTCAGAGAATTCCTCTAGGAGTTTTTTTTTTTTTATTCTTAATCACTTAACCTAATTTACAGCTCTATTGTCCACTTGGGCACTACGTGAGCGACTTCAATTGACAGCTGCACCTACAGTATTGTGCAGCGCCTAGATGTATTCTATTCTACATTATTGAACTGGCTGCCTTTCTGCTGCTTTCACTTTTCTACTACATGGTAGAATGATGAGCACAAGGATGGTGGATGGCCGTTGTTCCTTTCCAGTCCGATTGGGGGTCCATTATGAGTAGCAGTTCGCCGATTTCCAGGTATCCGGGTCCGTTTGAGCCATGGGGCTCAGAAGAGGGTCAGTGTCAGCCACTCTCGGTGAAGAGCAACTGACGAAAAATTGCAAGTGCCGGGGCTGGGAATCAAACCCATGACCATCCGCATATAAAGCGAACGTGTGACCAACTACGCCACGGGCCCCGACCACATGGAACTTCACCGCAAAATTGTACATTTTCGTACCGTCGATGGGGGTGACAATGGGTCTGGGGGGTGAGATTGGGTCAAAACGGAGAAACATAAAATTTGAAATAGCTCATCAACTATGGCTAATTTATATTTAAAACTTTACGTTATTTTAAAGAGGAGATGGTTTTACACGTCGTGATGCAGAAAAAGATGTTTAGCAATAATCGTTTTTTGCTCAAATTGTGGCTAAACTTATATGATGAAACTACTAGTAATTCACTCTGTAAAAATTTCTCCTTCGCAATGTTTCACACAAGCACCTAACCATAAATCTTCTAATAAGTGATTAGCTGTAGGTATTACCTGGTTGATGCAACGAAAAAAGTGGGCTGTCAATTAACTTTTTATATAAAAAATCAATATTTTCGACCCTATGTCTAAATATTAAAAATGGGGGTGAGATTGGGTCAAGCAAATTATCGAGTGCACATAACTTTAACTAAAAATTCAACTTGTTATCCAGTCCCCATTTGATGTTAGAGTGGTGCCATGTTTACCATATCTTCATAAAAGTACGTTTTTTTTTTTCGAAAATATGTCGCAGAAGTGTCAAGCGAGTGTGTTCATACGTTTAGTGCCTAAAATCATTTATAACAATAAACATGGACATGGACAGCTCCTTTAATCATCATCTAACGTTTAGTGTACTGCAATATCGTAAGCTCACAAAATAGACATAAAAACGCTCTTCTTCTCCACTCATTTTTGAAATTTTAAGGAAATATCCTGAAACTACCAGACAGTAGTGGGATTTAGGAAATACAGGGGCTATAAAACCGGTGACATAGTACAATGTCGAAAAGTGAATGAACGTCGAATTTTGGTTTGGTTAAACATTTCTCATGCAATCTTTCAATGCGTCCCTCGCTCATTGTAATCCCCCCTCCTCTCATGGAGGTTGAAACTTTAAAGGAGGATGATTATGGTGGCTAAAAATGGCGATACAACATACAAACGTTATTTTATCAAATTTCAACAACTTTTTCGGTTGTATTAGCCCGTTTAGGTGGGTTAATCATCTTTTAAAATTACAAAAATTGTTTTTAGTCATGGTTATATTGTTTTATTAAGTAGGCTTACTAGATATGATCAATAAAATTAACTTATATTCATAAATAGGCGATTTCGAATACTTTGACCCATTCTCACCCCCTCTAAGGGGTGAGATTGGGCCAATTTTCAAACATTTGTAGTTTAGTAAGAAATTCATATAATGTAATACTTTCTTGCTAAACTATCAATATCACATAGAAGAGTATACATACCAAATAAAAAGTTATTCCGACTTCAATTACATTTGTTATTTAACAAACAATCTTTGAGTATCCTTTTTTGACCCATTCTCACCCCCAACGACGGTACCAGAAAACAAGCAAAACAAGTCAACCCGCCAAACAAACAAGATCGATTCGATTTTTAATCTGCGATATCCATCATCGATGTCCCGCCCAGCAAAGCCACAATGTTCGAGTTTTGGTTCGAGCGTTGGTTGGTTGGTGCCAAGGGAATTTGTCGCAATTTATTCCATGATTCCGTTTGTACACATAAACAGCATAACACATTCGCACAGGCGGCGATTGCACGCGGAAATTGTGGAAGCTGTTCCCGATTGTTGGTACCCATCCCATGGGGAAATTCTCAAAACACACCCTTCCGCTTTTCTCTCCCTACCGTGAATGATGGCGCTTTCCGGAAATAGATTGAATCCGTATTTTATGCGCGGTTTTTTTATTGTTATTCGCAAGATTAACGTAACGAGCTTCCGAATGTGATACTTAAATTAAAATATTCATTCGATACGTGCGCGCGGCGGATGCAATCGATTCGTTGTTCGTCACGTCTCCCAGTAAATATGGAAATGTGGGAAATGTAGTCACAACAGTCAATTCCACAAGGGAATGACTTCGAGAAGTAATGGTTGGGTAAACCCTTGTGAAGTAGCACACAGATTTGAATCGGATTGAATTTGTTGAAGCTTATTGTTATTGTGGGGAATCATGATCATTGGTTGTGTACTGAAAATTCGCTACAGTAGACGTTCGATAAGTGCAACAGGTTTGAGTTTCACTTACCGAATGAAATTTGATAACTGCAACAACTGGCAGACGTCACATAACTGTCAGATGCTGCAGAATGCAACTTATGTACGATTGAGGATCATTGCATTGAAGCAAAAGTGCATGCGAAAAATATAACATCGGTGTTGACATTTGATTTTGATGAGTAACAATGCAATTGAGGCGTTTGCACCGAGCGAACTTGTACTGTATTTGTAACTGAATGCAGTTTCTTAAGATTGAAAAAGTGTTCAACGATAAAACTCGTTTGGTTTTTATCTGCTTTCTAGCTATGGCAAAGCCTGTTTTTCTTCTTTATGCCAGGTCAACTGGCAACACTGTCCAATTACGGTTGTTTATGATATCGGGCGCGTAAATATCTATGTTTTTATCGTGTATAATTGCATTTTTATTTGTTTTTGTGTGGTGTCTTCATTCGCCTAGTGATTTATCCGTGTTCCGTCGGCCGAGTGTAGTGCCTTTATTTTGCTAAAGTGCTGTTTTCGGGAAATCTGTTTGCTGGTCAGTGGTAATTGATAATAAAACCATACACCTCCTGCTTACCCGCATACGCACTCTCTCTCTGGTGAAGCTACGCTTGCGTGCAACTTCGAGTACTGCTGGTGGCATACCGATAGGCGATTGCATTTTGCACGTCGATACAGTCTTTCCTCCTGTTTCACGGATCTATGACCGAGATGTCTTGCACGAAATGTCAAAATGCAACATCCGATTCGGATCAAATCACCTGTCGCGGATACTGCAAAAAATCGTTCCATATGAGCTGTGTGGGTATGGACCTCTCTTTTCGAGACCATCAGAAATCGAATGGAAAAAATGTATTTTGGATGTGTGATGAATGCGCTGATTTATTCTTGTGCGATCCCTTCCGTAACATGTCTCTGCGTTGTAATGCTGGGAATCCACCCGAAGAGTGTCTCTCAACAGTCTTAAGGACGACATCACTGAATTGACGGGAATAGTGAGAGTGCTGTCCTCTAAAGTTGATGGGAAACCTTTGACCTCCGTAGCGTCCACACCGTGGTCCGGATTCAACCGTATGTTGAGCCCGAGTAATGTCCCGAACACTCCAAAACGAAAACGCGTGGAAAGTCAACCTAAGGAGAAATCAACGATTATTCGTGGTTCGAAAGCAGCATCCGAAATGGTGAAACTGTTTCGCCTCCAGAGGAGTTGTTTTGGCTGTACCTTTCTGCATTCGATCCCAACACGTCCGAAGATGACATCACTAGCTTCGTGAGGAATTGCATGGATCTTCCTGCCGATGAAATGCCCAAAGTTGTTAAGCTGGTCCCTAAAGATAAAGACCCTGCCACACTTAACTTCGTCACTTTCAAAGTCGGGTTGAAAAAATCCCTGAAGGACATGGTGTTGTCAAAGGAAACGTGGCCCGAAAACGTTTACTTTCGTGAATTTGAAGCCAAGCCAAAAAACCAACGAAGAGCCGTCCGAGTGATAGCAGAGTAGAATCCGCTCGACAGACAATAGCCTATCGTTGGACGCCGGGACGCACACCTGCATCCAGCACTTTGGAAGCCTTGAATCCGCCCACCACAGTCGAGCCCCTCCCGCCAGCGACCTACAGCCGTCCCGGTCCTGTGTGTGGTGCTGGTGAAGAGGTCTTCCGAAATTCAAACGCAGGCAAGTACAACGCTTATTTGAACTATTCGTCCTCTGAAATGTATGCAGTTTCCAGCCCACCCGCATCGCCCAACTTCCGCCGTCTCTTCACGCTCCAGCCACCGGGACGCACGCCTGCCCCCAGTACTTTGGAAGCCTTGAATCCGCCCACCACAGTCGAGCCCCTCCTGCCAGCGACCTGCAGCCGTCCCGGTCCTGTGTGTGGTGCTGGTGAAGAGGTCTTCCGAAATTCAAACGCAGGCAAGTACAACGCTTATTTGAACGATTCGTCCTCTGAAATGTATGCAACTTCCAGCCCAAGCGCATCGCCCAACTTCCGCCGTCTCTTCACGCTCCAGCCACCGGGACGCACGCCTGCCCCCAGTACTTTGGAAGCCTTGAATCCGCCCACCACAGTCGAGCCCCTCCCGCCAGCGACCTGCAGCCGTCCCGGTCCTGTGTGTGGTGTCGGTGAAGAGGTCTTCCAGAATTCGTGTGCAGGCAAGTATAATGTCCCTTCGAACAACTCATGCACTGAAATGCGTGTTGTTTCCAGTTTAGCTGATGGACCAGCCGCCACATCGACTGCGCCAGTTTCCAGCTCCCTCTCGCCCACTAGTCATCAAGAGATCACCGTTTACTACCAGAACGTTGGCGGTATGAATAGTAGTATCGCGGATTTCCGTGTTGCTATCTCCGACAGTTGCTATGACATCATCGTTCTTACCGAGACGTGGTTGGATGCACGAACACTCTCCCGCAACGTTTTTGGCAATGACTACGAGGTTTTTAGATGTGATAGGAGTGCCGATAACAGCACAAAACTAACAGGTGGGGGCGTTCTAGTAGCTGTGAATTCTAGGCACAAAGCGAGGAGAGTAGATAACTCCTCTTGGACTCGCTTGGAGCAAGTATGGGCTTCGATCAAACTGGGCGATCGTACACTTTTTCTCTGTGTGCTGTATATTCCTCCTGATCGGGTACGTGATGCTTCTCTCATTGAATCGCATTGCCGGTCGATCTTTTCCATTCTGGAAATCGCCAAACCCAGAGATGAAGTCGTCATGATGGGTGACTTCAATCTTTCAGAGATCACGTGGAAGGCATCATGCAATGGATTTCTCTTTCCTGACGTGGAGCGGTCAGTCATTCACTCCACCGCATCTTGTCTTTTGGACAACTATAGTGCTGCAACTCTCGCTCAAATCAACCACGTCACCAATCAGAACAACCGTAGTCTGGACCTCTGCTTCGTCAGTGCACAGGACACTGCTCCACCCATATGCGAAGCGCCGGCTCCTCTAGTGAAATTAACAGTCCATCATCCTCCTTTGCTGTTAACAATCGACGCAAAGTCGCCTCTTGAATTCGTCATTTCACCGATCGCCGTTTCCTATGATTTCCACAAGGCTGATCATCGTAGCATCGCCGAAGTGTTATCCGGTCTGGATTGGGGTGATATTCTCGACACCGAGGACATTGAGGTGGCTGCTCAAACCTTGTCCAATGTGCTGGCATACGTTATTGACAGACACGTCCCCAAAAAGCTGCACCGCAATACATCGCGTCGTCCTTGGGAAACAAGCGAACTGCGTATGTTGAAATCTGGAAAGAGGGCCGCTCTGAGGAAATTCACCAGACACCGCACACTGCAACTCCGGAACTACTATGTGAGGATCAATTACGAATATAAGCGCATTGCGAAACAATGCTTCCTTCGTTATCAGCGTGGCATGCAGAGGAAGCTTAAATCTCGTCCTAAACAGTTTTGGAAATTCGTAAACGAACAGCGTCAAGAATCCGGTTTGCCATCGTCTATGATGTTCAACGGCGATGTGGCCTCCTCTCCGCAAGATATATGTAATCTCTTTGCCGATAAATTTGCTAGTGTCTTCACCGATGAGCTTCTGGATGACAACAACGTCACACTCGCCGCTAGCACAGTTCCACACCTTGGGCAATCGCTGAGCAGTGTAGACATCGATGAAAACATGATTGCCAGGGCTTCCGTTAAGCTCAAGACGTCGCACAACCCGGGACCCGATGGAATTCCATCGGTATTTGTCAAGGCGCAAATCATCAACCTATTGCCACCACTGCTTCACGTTTTCCGACTCTCCGTAACTACTGGCCTGTTTCCGTCCACATGGAAGCTTGCGCACATGTTCCCAGTACATAAAAAAGGGAACAGGCAAGAGATTGGCAACTATCGCGGTATTACTTCGCTCTGCGCCATCGCCAAGTTGTTCGAGATTGTCATCATGGACCCGTTGCTCGATCACAGCAAATCGTTTATTAGCACCGAGCAACATGGATTTCTGCCTGGTCGCTCAACGGCCACTAATGTGCTGTGTCTTACCTCCTCTATCATCGAGAGCATGGAGAAACGCGTTCAAACCGATGTCATTTACACCGACCTGACTGCAGCATTCGATAAATTGAACCATCGTATTGCTGTAGCTAAACTCGATCGGCTGGGGATACATGGAACCCTCCTGCAATGGTTTCAATCTTATCTTACAGGTCGCCGCCTGTCTATCGTCATAGGTGACTGTCAGTCCGTTTCATTTGCCGCAACGTCTGGTATCCCACAAGGTAGCCACTTGGGTCCACTGATCTTTTTGATATATTTTAATGACGTGAACTTGGTGATCAAATGCCCACGGTTATCCTACGCGGATGATCTCAAACTGTATCTTCGTGTTCGATCGATTGAAGACTGCTACTTCCTCCAACGTCAGCTGAATGCGTTTTCTGAATGGTGTACTCTAAACCGAATGGAAGTTAACCCGTCCAAGTGCTCGGTGATTTCCTTTACGAACAAAAAACGGTCAATACTATTTGATTACAGTTTGTCAGGCACCCAAATTGAACGCGTCAGTCAAGTCAAAGACCTTGGTGTAGTTTTGGATGAAAAGCTTGTCACACGGGAAAAAAAACCCACTGGCATGAGACAAAAATTGAAAAATTCCTATTTAGAAGAACACGTGCAGAAGTGCTGTTCTACCAGAAAACAGCCTGAACAGGTTCGCGGCTTGGCTCAAAAGTTTGCTTATCGATTCTAATCCGTGAATCACCAGATGAAAAAAAGAATATTGAAATTTTACATGCAAAAACCCTTTTATTTCCCCCCAAATCAACTTAAATCTAAATGGTTGTACTTATCTGCTAGTGTTGTAAATGTGTAGAAGTATAAAAGTGTATCCCAACGGCGAAGTCATTGGGCCCCGGACGGTGTCCACCGGAGCTACCCACGTGACGCCACGGCACGACTGCGGTCCGCACATGCAGTTTGTCGACCTTGGCCTTCACCGGATCTTCCTCGACGACACTTTCGGTGGCATTAACAAATAGGCCTAGGGTGGGATCAATGCGTATATAAGTTTCTTGGCCACTTCACTATAATCCAACTTCTTACCGATCTCATTTCAAGCCCTTTTAAACTACTCCAAGCTACGCATGCTGCTATGCATGCAAAGTTCCGATAGAAAAAATGGTCTAACAACCCCAGAGGGGACTTAATCTTGTTCACTGCACTTGTTAAAAGAAATACTAATAGGCACAATACTGTGTTCTTTGGTGCAGCATGGGTCGATCGGAACTGATCGTAGAAAAATTGGTTTAGAGGATTGAACTCAGATCTCATACGGATCGATATTCACCACTGCACGATGGAAATGTTGTTCGGCAATTGAGTGGTATCAGTTTTAGTACAAAACGATCGATACTGAGTTCTGTGCTTGAATATCGGGTTTTCAGGTAGCCAGAATTCTGAGACCGGCTAATGGTCTGTTGTCCCACCGCCTAGACAGGTAGTTACTCATTTGAGTGTTTCGCCGATCTACGATCGGCTATCGACGATGGGTTCTGTGGTTCTGTTGGTAGGCGTTCTGCAGTACAAAATTGAGAACCCCAACATTCTTTTTGGTCTGGGATCATCCATTCCACGGCTTTATGTATAAAAATCTGTCGCATGCTATTTTGTAGCAGGTGACAAGCTCTCTTTTAAACAACATATCAACTACGCCGTCGGAAAAGCCTCTAGCATTCTCGGCTTCATATTCAGAATAGCAAGAGAGTTCACGGATATCTTCTGCATTAAGTCCTTGTACTGTGCCCTATCCCGATCCATACTTGAGTACTGTTCGGTTGTCTGGAACCCATACTACAACAATGGAGTTGAAAGGATTGAGTCTGTTCAACGGCGGTTTTTAAGATATGCTCTTCGACGTTTGCCTTGGTCCAATCCGTATAATTTGCCAAGTTATGAAAGCCGTTGCCAGCTGATACATCTGGAACCTTTATCGACCCGTAGGGACACAGCCAGGGCTTTACTGGTCTCGGACACTCTGCAAGGACGCCTTGATTGCCCCGCCATTCTGGGTCAACTAAATATTAATGTTCAACCTCGTGCTCTTCGCAACAATTACATGCTGCGGCTACCCTTAAACCGGACGAACTACAGTATGTTTGGGGGTGTTAACGGCCTGCAACGTAACTTCAATAGAGTTTGTTCATTATTCGATTTCAATGTGTCTCGTCAAATACTTCGTCGGAGGTTTAGTTTGTTTTTTTCAAGGCGTAATTAGTTTGTAGTTTTGTATGTTTTTTTTTTTTGTTTGTTAATTTTGACTATCAATTGGATTGTGTTAACAGTTTTTCTTGTGCTTATGTTTAAGTTTTATTTTTGACTGCGATATGTTACTTTGTCATGTTAGACTTTAGATTTAAGTAAAATCATTGGGGCTTATATAGAGCCTGTTGATTAGATAAATAAATAAATAAATTACAATTATAAGTACTTGCACATTTTTAAACAAGTTCACTCTTGAGAATTAATTTCATTATCGTGGAAACACGAAGCGGAAGGGATAACTCGCATTACGGAGTTTTGCCGTTCTTATGGCATCATGAACATTTGATATGATAAAGTCCTAACTGATCTTAAAAGAAGTTGAATTGTGTGTACATTTCATAATGTCAAAAATCCGTAACGAGTATTCAATCCAGACATCCTCCCTCAATACTCCTCATCACTTCTTTAACAGCTGTACATTTACCATCCATAAGAGGTCCTATGTCCTTGATGTCTTTGATGTGAGAAGAACTTGTGGTTAAAATTTTGATGGAATTACTGATACAAGCTTTACATGACTTTCAAATGGAATTCTATCATTTTCTGAAAAAAATGGTAAATTTTTCCTATCATAAACTTCATTAGGAAATAATAATCCTTGTCATCCACGTAATCATAATCATCCACAAATTACATTTAAATCTGCATTTCAAACGCAATTAATCCTTCTTAGTATGGATAGAATGTGACACCAGTTGGCGGTAAGTAAATTCAACTGCACGCCACTAAGCAAACTTCTCCTTCACTTTCGCACTCCGGGTGAAGAAGACCCACTGAAAATCATTAACTTAACTTAAGTACAGTTTAATCAGATTCAACGCCGAGCAGGCAGCACTTGGCGAGTTCTTCCTCGACCAAATAAACGGGCACCGTTGCGTTGCGTTGCACAGCTGGATGCTTCTTTTGCTGCTGTCGTGAGCGGAATGCCGCACGTCCCTAAGATGGAAGGTAATTGAAAAAGTTTAACGGGATTATTTGTCATCCTTTACACGGTCGTCGTCGTCGGCAGCGAGAATGTGCTACGCTACAGCTTCATATCGAGCGGTTACTTCGCTCATTTGTGTTTCTTCAAGTTGTTATTTACTGCGAAGGATTCTTGTAGTTTACGTGCATGCTTGATTCTTGTCAATGTTTTTTTTCTAGAAACAATTTACACAAATAAGTCAAATAACTGTTGAGATTCATCTACTCTTCTACAACAATGAGATAAGCTTGTTCTAAAATGTATTCGGTATCCTGGATCTCGAGAAGAAAAGATTTTTTCCAGTCCATTTTCTTCTCCGTTCTGTCTCCATTACTCTTGAATATAAAATTACCACTTCTCATTAGTCCCATTTGGTGCTTGCCCAGTGCTGCTCATTCAGACGGAGTATTTTTCATATCAAGTCATGGGCGTAGCCAGAGGGGGGCAGGGGAGAGCCATCCCCTCCCCTGGCCGGTAGATTTATTTTTTTTAATCGAGCCAACTCAAAGATTATCAATAACTCAGAGCTCCAGAATATCTCAAAAAATAAACTGTCCTAAATAATAATTAAGGTTTTTATCCACAATTATCAAACCTTTTTTAACTAGAAAACCACAGGATATTTCTCCAAATATTTCTCCAAGAGAACCACTTCAATGTTACCATAGAATACCAAATAACCAAATATTTAAATAACAAGCTTGGTTGAATGGCTAAATCTTGTGATGTTTATTAATGGAATACAAATAAACAGCATACAAAATTTTCCAGATATGCCGGAAACGGTTAGAGTAGGGAAAAGCAGGACTATAGAATGTTCTACTGCCACACGAATTTTCACTAGTATTCAATTCAAATAAATATCATTCTAAGAGCAAAATACCTGGGATTTATTTTCGAATTCTTTCAAGGACGCCTTCAGAAATTCCTTTATGCATTTATTCAGGAACTGAATTTATTCTTCAAGGATTCTTTCAGAAATTCTTCCTACTTCCTACTCCTTCGCGAATTCTTCCATACCCAAGTAACCAGTAAGCATTTAAAATAGCATTCCTTCAGCATTATAGTAGCTTTTACGACAAGGCGTTTAATGCTAATTAGCCGTATATGCGCCTATAGTGCTACCTCACTGCAGGTTTTGGCAAAATAACGGGCTGTCTTAGTGCTATCCCTTCAGGAACGTCGTGACGAAATGTCAAAGAAGCGTAACGCCTCGTCGAGCAAAAAAAAAACAAAAATAGATTGACGTCTGCTTCTCGTTCTCTCAGCCTGCTTCCCCGCTTCATCGTCCTTCCATATTCCAGCCGGCGCTAGGTGATACTTTTTTGCTGATTTTTGTAGTGATGTAGGTTTGAACTTACAATCCGGAGATTGATTAATCATATCTGCTTCGGATTCTGTTGCTCCTGATCCACGATGCTAAAGCTGTCCCGGTGGCGTGCGTTAATTTAATCGCCAATATAAAGAATGATTCGATAACAGCTTCAGATTCAACATCCAAAACTTGTTTTCATTGAGATATTTCATTGGGGTGGAGCATTACGATCCCTTCTTTTAAATATCTGTGGAATAAGATTGTTTCTTGCCTCTTTCAAACAATCCTATGATCCACCAAAGCATCCACCTATTCGGCACATATTTTCCGACGAAATGATAAATAATTGGTGATTTTTTGATGGACAAGTTCCCAATCCAATCCAGCTGCAGTAATGTTTTCTTTGGTGCTTTTGGATGAGTAGGGAAAAATGAAGAAACATATAAGATGCACAAATTTGTAAACAGAAGCATAGGCTCTGTAAGAGAGAGACAAAATGTGTTGCCAAATGCGTAACATATCTCCCAACCTTTTTGCTTCTAGCATTTAAAGAGCAGTTGAAAAGCATTCTGTATGCTCCCAAGTGAAACCACTTCAAGCAGTTGAAATGCTAATTAACAGCCGAATGCTTTTGAGCAGCACAGTTTATGCTAACTCAAGGCAGCTATGCATTCTAACTGCTTATGTAGGGCAGCAAGCAGTTTAAATGCGTAATACGGGCTGATATACGGCTTATTCAAATGCTTAGTGGTTACCTGGGTAGGCATCTTGCAGGGTTCCGATATTGATTGTTTCAGGGTTTGTTCCGAAAAATTCTTCAAGAATTCCTCCCACGGTTCCTTCAGAAATTTTTACAGATACTTCTGCAAGGACGCATCGACGAATTCCTCCTAGATGTTTTCCTTCAGTGATTCCATCATGGTTTGCTCCAGATTTTTTTTCAAGAATTCCTCTATGGATTTCATCATTCCTCCGGGATTTTCTCCTGGGATATCTATAGAGGTTCCAGTGCTTCACTATCAATTGGTGTATTTAGTGCTAACGTAAGAACAATCACGACATTCACGAAACGCGACGCGAGACAAGACACGACACTTATGGTTCTTACAATCGTCAAAATAATTTAGGCATTAAGGTAATTTTTAAATTATTTTGACGATTGTAAGAACCATAAGTGTCATGTCTTGTCTCGCGTCGCTTTTCGTGAATGTTCCAGTGCTTTTTTCGATGATTCCTCCAGGAATTTCTTCAGGGATTCCCAAAGGAATTTCAACAGAAATTCTTTTAGGCATTTCTGCAAGTGTTCCTACAGAGATTTCTTCGGGGATTACTCCATATATTCCTACAAAAATTCCACTAGAGATTGCTCCAATAATTCAATCTGGAATAATTTGAAGTATTTCAGCAGGAATATCTTCCAGAAACCCTTACAGGAAATTTTACCAGGGATTAGCTAAAACTAATCCAGGAGATTCTTAAAAAAATGTACGAAACTTGTAGATGTTTGACTGTGAAATTGACTTCTTTCTCTGGGGATTTCAGCTTTCAGTCAAAGAAAAGCGTTGATTTTCTTATTTCATCGCCAACGTTTTGATCCAGATGTTCTTCAGGGCTCGAAATTAACCAATTTGTCTGACCCCGTGTTCATCTCACGGTTGTCGTTTTTTTTTTGTTTTTGCACTGCACGAATCTCATTTATTGCCAGCACCCTTGATGGTAGTGGGTGGGTGGTACAAAATGGGAGGTCTACACCAGAAGCCACAACGCTTGCCACAACGAGCCCTGAAGAAGACCCCACATCTGGATCGAAACGTTGGCGATGAGATAAGAAAATCAATGCTTTTCTTTGACTGAAATCCAAAATCCCCAGAGAAATTGTACAATTGTGAGTCCATCCAAAGATTCCAACAATAAATCGTGCAAACATTGTTGCAGACATGGATTCCTTCATATTTTTTTTCCTACTGAAGTTCTTCCAGGAATTTGTGAGGAAAGCCATCCTGGGATTTCCTATGGAATTCCTCATGGGATTTCTTCAGGAATTGATCCAAGTTTTCCTTCAAGAATTTCTCCAGGGTTTTGCCCCGGAATTTATTCTGTGTTTCTTTCAGGAAAAACTCCAGGGATTATTTTAAAAATTCCTCCAAGGATTCCCCCAGGATCACTTTTTAAAATTCCTTCAGGAGTTCCTCTTGGAATTCACTCAGGAACTCCTCCAGGAATTAATCCTCGAGGATTTGCTTCTGGGATTCCTCCTGGGGTTTCTTCAGGAACTCTTGCAGGAATTCTTTAGAAACTGCTACAGGGATTCCTCAAGGAGATCCTCCATGAAATTTTCTTAGAATCCGCGGATTTCTCCAAGGATTCCATCTGCAATTTCTTCAGGAAGTCTTACTGGGATTCCTCCAAGAATTTCTCAAGGGATTCCTCTACGGATTTCTTTAGAGATTACTCCAGGGATTCCTCCAGGAATTCTTCTAGAGATTCCTCCTTAAGCATTTCTAGAGATTCCTCCGTTAATCCCTACAGTCATTTCTCTAGGATGTCCTCCAAGTATTCCTCCAAGAATTTCTGCAGGGCTTAACTCGGGAATTTCTTCTGCGATTCTTTCTGGAACAACTGATTTAAAAAAAAACCTCCAAAGATTCTCCGAGGAACTCTTCTTAGGATTCCTTCAGAAATTTTTCCATGTATTTTTTAAGGAACTACTTCAGGAATTAATTCAGTACTTCCTTCAGGAACTGTTTTTTGGATTCCATTAGGAATTCCTCTTGAAATTGCTTCCGGTATTCCTTCTGGAGTTTCTCCAGGAACTCTTGTAAGGATTCTTCTAGAATTTCTCCAAGAATTCCACCTGCGATTTCTTCAGGAATTATTCCTGGTATTACTCTGCGAATTCCTTAAATGATTCATCCACGAATTTCTTCAGGAATTCCTCTAGGATTTTTTCCAGAAATGCCTCTGGGAATTCCTGCAGGAATTTTTCTTAATATTCCTCCAGGAATTCATCTGGAAATTCCTCCAACAATTTCGCCATTCCTTCAGTGCTTCTTCCAGGCATTCCTCCAGAGATTCCTACAGTAATTGCTTCCGGGACTCTTCCAAGAATTTCATCAGGAATTCCGACGGAAATTTATCCCGGAAATCTTCAAGTGAATTTTTGCAGAGACTCCTACAGGGATTTCTTCAAAGATTTATCCAGGAATTACTTCAGGTAATTCTCCAAGAATTCCATCAAGAATTTTCTTAGGCATTCTTCCAGGAAATTTTCCAGAAATTTTTCCAGGAATTCCTCCTTGGAATCTTGCAGAGTTTTTTTTCCAGATTTTTTTTTCAGCGATTCCACCAGATAATCCTCCAGAAATTGCTTCAGGGACTCATCCAGGAGTTTCTTCAGAAATTCTTCCTGGGATACCTCCACAAATTCATGCAGGCATTCCTCCAGGATTTCATCCAGGAATTCCTCCAGGATCTCCTCGAGGAATTCCTCTCAGAATATCTTCACGAATAACTCCAGGAATTTCATCGGGAATCAATCAAGGAATTCCATTATAAATTATGTCAGCAATTCATCAAAGGATTTCTTCAGGAAATACTTAAAAAGTTCTTCCAGGATTTTCTCTAGGAATACGTTCTAGATTTTTTTCAGGAATTCCTCCAAGTATTCTTTCAGGTTTTCCTCCAAAAAATGCTGCAGGGATTCCCCTAGGAATTCTGCAAAAAATTCTTCCAGAAACTTTATCAGGGATTTCCAAGGATTTCTCCACGAAAGTCTCCAAAGATTTATCAAGAGATTGCTACAGAAATTCCTTCGAGGATTTCTCCAGAAATTCTTCCAGAAATTTATCTAGAAATTCCTCCAGAAATTTCTCCATGGATTTTTTTCAGAAATTCATCCAGTAATTGTTGCAAGAATTCCCCCAAAGATTCCTCCAGGAATTCCATCAAGGATTCCTCCAGCATTTCCCAAAGGAAAACCTCCAGAAATTCTTTTAGGCATTCCCCTAGGATTTTATTCAGGAATTTATTTCTCCAGGAACTCCTCCACGAAATTCTTTAGGAATTACCCTAAGAATTTCTTAAGGAATTCCTCCAGCAATTTCTCTAGGAATTGATCCAAGAATTGCATCCTTCATAAATTATGTCAGCAATTTCTTCAGAATTTTTCCTGAATCTTCCAGGGATTTTTTTCAGAAATTCTCCCAGGAAATTCTCCAAAAATAGCCTCAGCAATTTTTTAAGGATTCTTCCAGGCATTTCTTCAGGGATTTCTCCAGGAAATCCTTCGAAGATTCCTCAAGGAAATCCTTAAGAAGTTCCTCTAAGGATACTTCTAGTAAATTCTCTAGGGATTTCTTCGGAAATTTTTCCAGGAAAGTCTCCAGGAATATCATCAGGAATTTTTCAGTGATTCCTCCAGTATTCCTCCAGGAATTCCTCTCCTCCAGTTATTGCTTCACAATTTTTTTCAAGGATTCCCCCAGAGATTTCTTCAGAAATTCCTTCGAGGATTTTTCCAGAAATTCCGCTAGAAATTCCTCCAAGATTTTTTCAAGGGATTTTTCCAGAAATAGTAAAATAATAGAAATCTCCGAGAATTCCTCTAGAGATTTCTCTAGAATGGATACATTTCAATAATTCCTCTGAAGATTTCTCCAGGAATTTCATCATGGCTTCCTCCAGCAAATCCCACGGGAATACTTCAAGGAATTTCCCCAGTCATTCATCCAGAATTCTATCCAGGAATTTCTACACAATTTTTTCAAGGAATCCCGCAGGGATTTTTTTCAGGAATTCCTTCAAGGATTTCTCCCAGAATTCCTCTAGAAATAACGCTAGAAATTCCTCTAGGACTTTCCTAAAGGATTATTTCAGAAATAGAAAAATAACAGAAATAGAAATAGAAATCTCTCAGAATTCCTCTAGGAATTCATCCAGTAATTCTTTCAGGAATTCATGGGCGAAACTACTGATTTTTATCAGGGGGTGCACTGCAAACAAATATTCATTAGTTCATCCATTCATCGCTTCATATTTCCCCGCAATGCATCAAAATTCTAGGGGGTGCCTGGCACCCCCGGCACCCCCAGTAGATTCGCCTATGCAGTAATCCCTTTAGAGATTCCTCCAGCAATTCCCACAGGAATACCTCTAGAAATTTTTCCTCTAGGAATTCCTCCAGGATTTTATCCAGGAATTTCACCAGGAACTTCTCCAGGAATTCTTCCAGGAAATACCCCAGGAATTTCTTCAGGAATTCGTCTAGGAATTTCTCCATGAATTGCTCCTGGACATCTTCCAGAAACTATGTTAACAATTCCTCCAGGAATTTCTTCAGGAAATCCTCTAGGGATTTCTTCATAGATTCTGGAGGGATTCCTCCAGACATTCCTCCAGGAATTCCTCCAGAGATTCGCTCAGGAATTGCTTCAGGGATTCCTCCAGGGACTTCTTCACAAATTTCTCCAGGGATATTCCCAGAGATTCTTCCAGGAAATCCTCCAGAAATTTCTCTGAGGGTTCTTCAAGGAATTCCTCCTGGAATTTCTCAAGGGATTTTTTTCAGAAAATTATCAAGCAATTTCTCCCAGAACTCCTCTGGAGATTTCAACGGTAAATCCTCCAGGTTTTTTTCCAGGGATTGCTCCAAGAATTCATCCAAGAAATTTCTCCGGGAATTACTACTGAGTCTTTCCAGGAATTACGCCAGGAATTTGTTCAGAAGTTTCTCCAGGCATTCCTCGAGGATTCTCTCTAGAGATTTTCTCAGGAATTACTTCAGGAAATCCTCCCGCAATTCCTTCGGAGATTTCTCCGAGAATTCCTCCATTACGCCAGGAATTTGTTCAGAAGTTTCTCCAGGCATTCCTCGAGGATTCTCTCTAGAGATTTTCTCAGGAATTACTTCAGGAAATCCTCCCGCAATTCCTTCGGAGATTTCTCCGAGAATTCCTCCAAGGATTTCTTCTGAAATTTCTCCAAGATTTCTTCTGAAATTTCTCCAAGATTTCTCCAAGAATTCTTCAAAAGTTTTCTTGTAGATTTTTTTAGGGATTTTTCTAGGGATTCCTCCCAGAATTCCTCCCGGAATTTCTCCAGAACTTCCTTCAATGAATCCTCCAGAAATTTATCTAGGATTTCCTCTAGGTTTTCTTAATGAGATCTTTTCAGATATTTCTCTAGGTATTCCTCCCATTTATACAGGAATTCCTCCAGGTAGACTTTCAGAAATTCTTCCAGGGATTCCTCCGAGAATTCCTCTAGGGATTCTATAGGGCTCTTTCCAGGCATTCTTTCAGGGATTGCTCCAGGAATTTCTCGAATGATTTCTTGAGAAACACCTCTCAGGTTCCCTTAAAAAATTCGTTCAGGAGTTCCTTTGAAATTTCAGAAATCCTTCAATCATCTTTTCAGGAATGTACTCACCGTGCTGGTAGCCTTGATTTATGTAGTTCAGGCGAGCTTGTTTTAACGCATTGTACAAAATACAACAGCGTGACTGCTGTAGGGTTGAATAATGCTTTCAGAATATAATGTTATTATATTTAATTCCATCGTATTGCGTTTAGTTATAAAAGCTAGTAGGTACAAATTTGCTAAGGGTGCTTGCCCCCCGACTGAAAATCTGGCTACGCCCTTGTCAAGTATTATCACCGACTGCCAGGTATATCCTGCAGACTAAAAATCTGCACACAGTAAAAAAAACTCTACACTGATTTAGCTTCCAACGACTTTCGTAGCAATTTTTCAATAATACTGCATTCCCTTGGCAAAGCCAAGTGAGTTAAAACAGGGTGTAAAGCACTTCTTAAACGTGTTGAGCTAATAATAAATTGGTGATTGAATGATGTGTAAATTTTCAATCGAATTAGATTCAATATAGTTAGCCATTGTACACTCGTTTTAAAAATCATTACTTCGACATCATTTCCGCTGTCACATACAAGTAATAACAAAATATCATTACTTTTTGCTGTGCTGAAATTCCACCAGCGACTACCACTATATTCTTCCGGACAGCGGCATCGGGCAAACCAGATCCATCAACATCATTTGGCTTAGCAAGCAGAGAGGTAGTGTGGCAACACGTGGTGCGGTGAAGCTACCGGAGAATCAGGGAGCAGCACAGAACGAGATAATTTCACGCCTTAGTAGCTTGTGTGGTGGCATGAATAAATTCGCAGCTAATTATTTGTACTACCTCGCAGATACCACCGCACTGCTACTGCGTGGAGGAAAGTGACGTACCCACATAGCTAAGGATGGAGCAACTACCACCACAGGATAATGGTTGAGGTTTGAGCTGATGTCGTCGGGGGGATTTAAGGAAGTGGTCTACAAAGTGGTTCCCATCGCATATCTCTACCGTAGGTACAACCGAATGGCAGCGCGTTGTGTGTGTGTGAGTGTGGTGAGTTGCGTGTGCTTTATGCTAATGAAACAAAGCTGGGAGACATTCATACCTAAGTAGACACGTGGTTTAATCCTAATTATGGGGTTTATTTGCATTTTAAATAAATCTGTATTATGCAGGAGCTGGTGTTCTGGTGCGAGGAAGGATTTACATTTTTTACACAAGTGGAAGCATGAAGATAGGCGCTTCATTAAATTTTTAGAGGAAATTCGCTAACCGTTTGGGTATTTAGATGCCATGCCAAAGGAAATCAGGTGTGATGGAACAATTTATCAGTATCTTACATTGTTGAATTTTGGATTAAGATGAATAATTTATAAATGTTCATCCTTTGATTTTTGATAAAGGAAATTAACTACCGGATGATAGAATCACTGAATCCTTTACTTATTAGGTCATCCACATAACATTACTGCTGAGTAGTAGAAATAAACAGCAGAGTAGAAGTTACATGCAAATTTAAAAACCTTAAGCAAAACGAAATTGAGTATTTGATGTTATGCTTGGACACAAAATCATAAGCTTCCATTGAGTTAAACTCATTAAACATGGTGCACATGCTATTCCGTTTGTAGAACTCACAGCTTCAACCGGAAGCTGTACCTTTTGAAGAACCGTAAACGGAACCTCATTACGTCATTCACTGCAATTAACACCTCATTTGACTCAAGAACCTAATCCCTCTGCGTACGAACTCAACACCGACAGAGTCGACCAAATTTGTAACAATGATACTTCTGTTGTATTCGTTCATGTGCTGGCAATCTTTCCCCATTCTGACGGTAAGTCCTTATTTGAGAAACATGATTGACATAATCCTTGCACAATAAATGGTGAAAATTTCTCGTCTGATGTAAATGCGCATAAACATGAGATAATAATCAATATTCTTCTCCCAGACCACGTAAGAAGATATTCCGATCATTTGAAGCTTCAGCTTGAAACGAAGAATAAGTTTCACTTCTGCCACAATTTTCAAGAACTACTTGAGAACTATTAACATCTAGTAATGACGTCAACTCATTTTGGGACACGATGAAAACCAGTTTTGTGCATAAACTCAGTTAGCACAATAAATGAACGAATCTAATTGTAGATAAAAGGTTAATCTCCTGAGGGTTTGAGGTGAAGCCCAAGAGACACACCTTCTTAATAGCCCCTGAGCCCTCTGATACACCCTGAAACCCTTGCGACTCCCTGAAACGCATCTGAGACCCTCTGAGTTGGATCTGAACTCTCCTGACATTCCCAGAAACGCCGGAGCTCTCCTAAAATCTCCCGAAACTCCCTGAGAGCCACTGAGGCCCTTTAAACGTTCCTGAGACCTTCTAGTACCACCTGAGGTCCCCAGAAACCCGCTAAGATCATCTCAATCGCCTTTGAGACCCATGATACCCCTCGAAACCTCTGGGACTCCCTGAAACACTTCTGATACTTCTTGAAACGCCCCTAAGATCACCTAGAATTCTCCTAACATCCCTAGAAACGTCTCTGAGACCTTCTGAAACGCCCCTGAGATCCCCTCTAGCACCCCTGAGACCGCCTGGTACCCTCTAGAGAACCCCTGAAACCCACTGTGACCCAACGTGTTCGACTCCTGGCTCGTGAACTGCAGAATGTCTGCGTTGATGTGGCAGCTATCCAGGAGATACACTTCCCTAAAAGCGGAGAACGCAAACTCCGATTGGTGGATCCCATGCCCAACACTTCATTCAAGTACCTCATCTACTCAAGTGGCGGCGATAAGGCAGAACGTAGAGTTATAGTTATCGGGAAGAGAGGAAGCGAGTTTTTCAGTGGAAGCCTATAAGCGACTGAATCTATGTTTTGAGGATGAGAGACAAACTCTTCAACTACATCCTGATCCGCATCTATGCGCCGACGAACGACAAACTCGATGATATGATGGATGAGTTCTACTGAGAGCCTTGATTAAGCCTACGGAGAGTGCCCAAAACAAGATATCGCAATAGTCATTGAAGAAGCAGATGCGCAGGTCCGCAGATAAAGTTTCTTTCGACGTGTTATTGGAACGGAAAGCCTTCATTCCGTTATCAACAACAATGGTCTGCGCCTTATGACATTCGCTGCTACTAGAGGGATGGCAATCAGCAGTACCTTCTTCGCTCGTAAGAACATCCGAAAACACACCTGGCGACACTCGAGTAATGAAACTTGCTCCCAGAAAGACCACGTGCTGGTCGACGGGCGACATAGATGTGAGGTCCTACACAGGCCCAAACATTGACTCGAATCATTATCTTGTAGCCGCAAAAATTCGGACGCGAGTTCAAGAAACGCGAGTTCAAGAAACAACAGAACGATACGTTTCAATATCCAACGCTTGTCAGCCGAAGAGGTTGCTGTACAGTACCATCAGAAGCTGGACGAGAGGATAGGAGAGAGTTTATGAGGGGTTTTTTCATGAACAACAACAACAGTGCAAAAGGTAATAGGTACCGCTCAGCAACGCCAACATAATGGTTGGTTCGACGAGTGACGAATGAAAAGAATGTCGCCAGAAGTTGAATGCTAGTGGCCGATACCCGGCTTAACAAGAGAGCGGTACAGGGTGCGAAGAGCAGCAGAGAAAGGAATCCAAAACGCACGAATAGTGTGTGATTGTTGAAGCGCAAGAAAGACAGGACAGGAACGATATGCGGAGATTTTATGCAACTACCAATGATGTGCGGCGCAAAACTGAGCTAGTGCCCGAGATGTGAAATGATCGGGAAGGAAATTTGCTGACAGACAAAACAATGGTGGCAGCTACACAGATAGAAAAAAATCATGTAAAATTACGCCAACAATAATGCACATACAGGGAATGCTATGATTGGCGTAAAATTATGCTCGATCTGAATTTAAGGTGAATATATGACGAAGCCACAGGCAAAATTTTCAAAAGCACAAATCTGAAGAACCATTGGACGGTTTGCTCTGAAAAGTTGATCGATTGGTCATCACCAGCAGGTAACCAATCGATCAACTATTCAGCGCAAACCGACACGTGGTTCTTCAGATTTGTGCTCTTGAAAATTCGGGCTGTGGCTTTGTCATATCTTCACCTTAACACGTCTTAAATTTCGTGAGAAAGTAGATTTACACGGCCTCGTTGAAATTTCAATCTTCGTGCAATGTTTTGTTTACATACGGTTAATTGAATGGACAAGTGCAATTAAACTGCAAAACCAATACTGAAGTGAACATTCGCTAGCGGACAATCCATTTGGGAAAACATTTAAAAATCAGTTGCCATAACATCCACGTAGGGGATTCGAGGTTTGAATAAAATAAGACACTGAAGTTGTTGCTTGATATTTGATTATTTCACGTATCAGTTGAAACACCTCAACGAAACCGAGCACTGCACAGGAGCATAATTAGTTTTTCGGGACACACACAAACACACTTTTACACAACCATTTTCTGCTAATGAATGCTTACTTATTTCGCCGCAGAAGTCAGGAAAAAAACTGCACTAGATATGTTTGGGCACCGTACCTGAAGACCATGTTTCTTCATGCAATGAGAAAACAGTGAAACAGAATGATCGACTCCTCCGGCGCAACAATTTTTACAATGCCACAAAACTACTTGGTATCACAGAGAACAGACATCCAAGTCCAGTTTCAAAGCTGTGTAAGGAATTTAACGGTCATTTGAAATGGCAACACAAGTGGCAACTTCGTGGTGGCGCTGCTGTCACAAAGTTCCCACGCTGTTGTCGGTGGTGAATATGAAACTTATCTAGATATGCGTATTCACCACTGACTGTGGCAATTTGCCGCATAGGTGACGCTAGTGTTGTCAACGCTAAAAAAAATTGAATCCTTACACAGCATTCGAGAAAATTTTCTATAGGCTTGGATGTCTGTTCTCTGTGTTGGTATCACTTACGTTGAGTCCAGTCTTGTTAGAGATCACAGTCATTGACACCTTTTCGTCGATATTCGTCTGCCTTTGTTTCCGACATTCGCAGCACAAGCAATAAAACTACTACAAGAAACAAAAATGTCAAACGAATGCACTTGACCACAACAGCGTCTTCGAAAGACGGTTCGGCTTTTGTTTTTCCTGTCAACCATAATAAGAGCTGGTTTGGCCATACATATGTGTTGAATTCAATTTAGCAAGCAAGAATAAACTAATATTAACATTCATAATCGGAATTGGCTCAATAATTGACTGAAATCTATGCGAAAAGCAAGAATTAGACAAACTTCATCGTGTCATACGACATTGATTTGACCCTTGGTTTAAGGAGCACTTTGAAGATTTGTTGAATGGTAGCAGTGAAGGAGCACTCAGGAACAGGATGAAGGTCAAGCAGTGGAACCAGCAAAGCTGAAATAAGTTAAGAAGGCCCTTAAGGAACTGACAAACAGCAAGGCTGCTGGGAAGGACGAGATCCCGGTCGAACTTCTCAAACACGGAAGCGAGCAGCTACATCAATAAATCTACCATATTATTGTAGAGGTTTGGGAGGATGAAGATTTGCCTATCAGCTGGTTAGATGGCCTCATATGCCCAATCCACAAGAGGGCACAGACTAGAGTGTGTCAATTACAGAAGAATTACCCCTTTAAATTCGGCATATAAGATACTGTCGCGTGTCCTGCTCAACAGACTAAGACCTCTTAAGGAGTCCTTCGTCGAGAATACCAGGCTGGTTTTCGTGAGAGCCGATCAATGACGGTTCAAATGTTTAACCTTCGGATGATCCTAGATGAATTTCAGGAATACAACTTGCACACTCACTATCTGTTCATTGATTTTAAAGCAGTGTAGCAGGAATAAGCTTAAGCAGATAATGTCAGAACATGGTTTTCCGGCGAATTTAATTAGTCTGATACAAGCAACGCTGGATTGAGGTCAAGCAGTCAGTAGTGTGCGGTAGTTCGGCAGCAGCAAAGTTTCGCGCGCTCGCTTTGCTAGATTTTTGCGATTTTCTTTCCCTTTCTCTTTGCGGGGCTCCGACGACGGAACGCCAAACAGTCAGTAGTGTGCGGTAGTTCGGCAGCAGCAAAGTTTCGCGCGCTCGCTTTGCTAGATTTTTGCGATTTTTTTTCCTCTTCCCTCTGCGGGGCTCCGACGACGGGACGTCAATCAGTCATTAGTGTGCGGTAGTTCGGCAGCAGCAAAGTTTCGCGCGCTCGCTTTGCTAGATTTTTGCGATTTTCTTTCCCCTTCTCTCTGCGGGGCTCCGACGACGGGACGTCAATCAGTCATTAGTGTGCGGTAGTTCGGCAGCAGCAAAGTTTCGCGCGCTCGCTTTGCTAGATTTTTGCGATTTTCTTTCCCTTTCTCTCTGCGGGGCTCCGACGACGGAACGCCAAACAGTCAGTAGTGTGCGGTAGTTCGGCAGCAGCAAAGTTTCGCGCGCTCGCTTTGCTAGATTTTTGCGATTTTTTTTCCTCTTCCCTCTGCGGGGCTCCGACGACGGGACGTCAATCAGTCATTAGTGTGCGGTAGTTCGGCAGCAGCAAAGTTTCGCGCGCTCGCTTTGCTAGATTTTTGCGATTTTCTTTCCCTTTCTCTCTGCGGGGCTCCGACGACGGGACGCCAAACAGTCAGTAGTGTGCGGTAGTTCGGCAGCAGCAAAGTTTCGCGCGCTCGCTTTGCTAGATTTTTGCGATTTGATTTTCTCTGCGGGGCTCCGACGACGGGACGTCAAGCAGTCAGTAGTGTGCGGTAGTTCGGCAGCAGCAAAGTTTCGCGCGCTCGCTTTGCTAGATTTTTGCGATTTTCTTTCCCCTTCTCTCTGCGGGGCTCCGACGACGGGACGTCAATCAGTCATTAGTGTGCGGTAGTTCGGCAGCAGCAAAGTTTCGCGCGCTCGCTTTGCTAGATTTTTGCGATTTTCTTTCCCTTTCTCTCTGCGGGGCTCCGACGACGGGACGCCAAACAGTCAGTAGTGTGCGGTAGTTCGGCAGCAGCAAAGTTTCGCGCGCTCGCTTTGCTAGATTTTTGCGATTTTTTTTCCTCTTCCCTCTGCGGGGCTCCGACGACGGGACGCCAAGCAGTCAGTAGTGTGCGGTAGTTCGGCAGCAGCAAAGTTTCGCGCGCTCGCTTTGCTAGATTTTTGCGATTTTCTTTCCCCTTCTCTCTGCGGGGCTCCGACGACGGGACGCCAAACAGTCAGTAGTGTGCGGTAGTTCGGCAGCAGCAAAGTTTCGCGCGCTCGCTTTGCTAGATTTTTGCGATTTGATTTTCTCTGCGGGGCTCCGACGACGGGACGTCAAGCAGTCAGTAGTGTGCGGTAGTTCGGCAGCAGCAAAGTTTCGCGCGCTCGCTTTGCTAGATTTTTGCGATTTTTTTTCCTCTTCCCTCTGCGGGGCTCCGACGACGGGACGCCAAACAGTCAGTAGTGTGCGGTAGTTCGGTAGCAGCAAAGTTTCGCGCGCTCGCTTTGCTAGATTTTTGCGATTTTTTTTCCTCTTCCCTCTGCGGGGCTCCGACGACGGGACGCCAAGCAGTCAGTAGTGTGCGGTAGTTCGGCAGCAGTAAAGTTTCGCGCGCTCGCTTTGCTAGATTTTTGCGATTTTTTTTTCCTCTTCCCTCTGCGGGGCTGCGACGACGGGACGCCAAGCAGTCAGTAGTGTGCGGTAGTTCGGCAGCAGTAAAGTTTCGCGCGCTCGCTTTGCTAGATTTTTGCGATTTTTTTTTCCTCTTCCCTCTGCGGGGCTCCGACGACGGGACGCCAAGCAGTCAGTAGTGTGCGGTAGTTCGGCAGCAGCAAAGTTTCGCGCGCTCGCTTTGCTAGATTTTTGCGATTTTTTTTCCTCTTCCCTCTGCGGGGCTCCGACGACGGGACGCCAAGCAGTCAGTAGTGTGCGGTAGTTCGGCAGCAGCAAAGTTTCGCGCGCTCGCTTTGCTAGATTTTTGCGATTTTCTTTCCCCTTCTCTCTGCGGGGCTCCGACGACGGGACGCCAAACAGTCAGTAGTGTGCGGTAGTTCGGTAGCAGCAAAGTTTCGCGCGCTCGCTTTGCTAGATTTTTGCGATTTTTTTTCCTCTTCCCTCTGCGGGGCTCCGACGACGGGACGCCAAGCAGTCAGTAGTGTGCGGTAGTTCGGCAGCAGTAAAGTTTCGCGCGCTCGCTTTGCTAGATTTTTGCGATTTTTTTTTCCTCTTCCCTCTGCGGGGCTGCGACGACGGGACGCCAAGCAGTCAGTAGTGTGCGGTAGTTCGGCAGCAGCAAAGTTTCGCGCGCTCGCTTTGCTAGATTTTTGCGATTTGATTTTCTCTGCGGGGCTCCGACGACGGGACGTCAAGCAGTCAGTAGTGTGCGGTAGTTCGGCAGCAGCAAAGTTTCGCGCGCTCGCTTTGCTAGATTTTTGCGATTTGATTTTCTCTGCGGGGCTTCGACGACGGGACGTCAAGCAGTCAGTAGTGTGCGGTAGTTCGGCAGCAGCAAAGTTTCGCGCGCTCGCTTTGCTAGATTTTTGCGATTTTTTTTCCTCTTCCCTCTGCGGGGCTCCGACGACGGGACGTCAAGCAGTCAGTAGTGTGCGGTAGTTCGGCAGCAGCAAAGTTTCGCGCGCTCGCTTTGCTAGATTTTTGCGATTTGATTTTCTCTGCGGGGCTCCGACGACGGGACGTCAAGCAGTCAGTAGTGTGCGGTAGTTCGGCAGCAGCAAAGTTTCGCGCGCTCGCTTTGCTAGATTTTTGCGATTTTTTTTTCCACTTCCCTCTGCGGGGCTCCGACGACGGGACGCCAAGCAGTCAGTAGTGTGCGGTAGTTCGGCAGCAGCAAAGTTTCGCGCGCTCGCTTTGCTAGATTTTTGCGATTTGATTTTCTCTGCGGGGCTCCGACGACGGGACGTCAAGCAGTCAGTAGTGTGCGGTAGTTCGGCAGCAGCAAAGTTTCGCGCGCTCGCTTTGCTAGATTTTTGCGATTTTTTTTTTCCTTTTCTCTCTGCGGGGCTCCGACGACGGGACGAGTGTGCGCGCGCCGTGGTTCGAGTCGGTTCCGAATTTTTCGCTTCCCTTCGGCGCTAGTTTCCAATACACTTTTAGTTGATAATAAATATTTTCTTTCATTTTTTGCATTTACACAAAAGAGTGAAAAATGTTACTTCGGGTTCGCCGGTCGAGAAAAAATCCGGGCGCCGACAAGTGAGTCGCGTTCAGTGTATTTCTGTGTGGAATAGACTAAAGGTTTCTGCTCCCTAGTGGAGTGGAGACGCGCGATAGAATTATCTTTTTGGCTAGTTCTTGCGTCGAAAAGTGGTCGGTTGTTAACGGCGGTTTGTGTATATTGATCCATTGTCAAATCATATCACCAACCATAGGTGACTCCCGGACTGACAATGTACCTTACCCTACTAACAAAAAATTCCTTCCTGAGACAAACGTGGAGATGCAGCGATTCGCGGTCTTTTTAACAACGTTTGTCTTACTAACATTCCCTTCCATCCTCGATGACCGTAAGGACGTGGCCGGCGCCGTTATTGACCTTATTAAAGTTGAGAGCTCTCGACCTGTGTACATTGAGAATAGTAAGCTAGTCCCAAGCCCTATTCATTGGTTCCTTGTGCAATTTCGATTGCTCTGGTCAATCACGGAGTAGCAACTACGAATTGTGCGGTCATCTATGCTCATGCTCATGCTCATGCTCACAAGCAACGCTGGATTGATCAAAATCAAGTATTCGGATCGCAGACGAAAGTGGCTACCTCGTTTGTGACCTTAGACAAATTGAAGCAGGGTTATGCTCTATCAAATTTACTCTTCCACTCTGCACTCGAACGAGTGATTGGGATGGTCTGACACTATCATCACATGCTCCTCGACTTTGTGGACGATATTGATTTCATTGGCATCGGTCATAGGGCAGTTGAGGAAGCTTATGCTCCTCTGAAGAGAGAGACAGCGAGGATAGGCTTGACGATTAACTCTACTAAGACGTAGTACGTAATAGCGGATAGTGGGGTAGGCCTAGTGGTGTTAGTGCTGAGGTAGTGATTGATGGAGATGTTTTTGAAGTTGTTGAAGAAAATGTTTAACTTGAGACACTTGTGATATGTGACAAGAACTTTTTTTTATCTGTATTAACGAGATTTTTAACCCAAGGCTAGTTCATCTCGGAATGTGATAATAACTTCTCCCGTGAAGTGAAAAGGCGTATTGCAGCTGTGAATAGGGCCTTACAGTGATTGTGTAACCAGCTTAGGTCCCATAACTTCCAAACGCAAACGAAATTGGCTCTAAGACTCTGATTATTCCGGTTACCCTTTGCGGTCACGAGGCGTGGACGATTGAGGAAGTAGATCGAAAAGTTTTCGGAGTTTTCGAGCTCAAAATGCAGTTGACAATTCTCGATGGGAAACAAGAAAATGGAGTGTGGCGCAGACGCATGGATCACGAATTGTACCAAGTGTACAAAGATACGAATATTTTGGAACATATAAAATACGACAGACTTCAGAGGGCTGAACACGTAGTGCGAATGCCGGAAGAAAGGATAAGCGAAAACAATATTCAACTTTGAACCAGGTCGGCAACTTCGTGGGTTCCGCGAACACTGTACGCTGTACGGCTGTACGCCGTTGAAGAAGATCTGCGATCCCCTACACGTTCGGGAAAACAGGAGGAACATTGCCCAAGACCGAAGAAGACGGTGTTCTACTATACGCTTGGCGTTGGAGTAAAGTTACTTTGGCGCTGTCCTTAAACTACGTAGACTCAAATTTAGCAATCTCAGACACACCACGCCTCCCTCCCCCTCCTACATCGCAGACTTTCACTCGTACAAAATTTTCTTGTATAAACCGTAGACTTTGTCCAAAGCCCTCCCTCTCCCCATCAGAGTCTACGTAGTTTATGGACAGGCCCTTTGTAGCCAACAGAGTATCAAGGTGGGTATAGCAGGAAATCGAATAATTACACAACATTTTACGTCTCAAATTTGTTGGGAACTTCGGAGCGCAGCGGAATTACCGTCCCGGGATTCGTGATACAACAACTGTAGTCAACAAATATCTAGTAAGGACTAATAACAAAACAAATATACATTGTTACAATACACCAGCTATCATGCTTCGTCGTTTTTCTCACACGCACACATCACTACATAAACATCTGTCATTACAGGGTGTTGACTACTTTCATCTTTTACAAACTCGACCAGGGGGCTTACACTACTGTACTTCAGCAAAATTAACTCCACTTACGATTTCACATTTTTTCTCGCTTTGCGTATGCCGAAGGCAACCGCTCCAAAGCAGCAGCTAGCCGAATTGTGCTTCATCGCAGTTCAATTTTCACTTATTGAACTGACCTTCAATTCACACCCTGCAAAAGCTCTGTAGCACTTCAGAATTGGATTTCATTCCTGCAAAATGAAATAAATTACATTTTCCCGTTGGTAAATTATTCAATCTTGTTATTGTAAGAAAATTGTAGTTATTTTACTATGTGCTTACATGACATGAAGACTAATTTAAAAATTGCTTATTGAAACCAAACTGGCCATGGGGAATTGGGCGAGGTGCAAGAATAAGCTCGATCATAATTGGTCAGTGATCAGCTAGACGATAAATAGATAAAATTCTAGATATATGAGTCATACGATTGTCAGGTGAGCCAAAACATCCTTGATGGGTGTTGCAAGCTAATCCGTGTTGTTGAAGTAACGATATCTTAAATTTAAAAATCGCTTTGAGCTTTCGCAACAAATTCCTTGTCTCAAAAGCTCACAAGTACAAGCGCTACAGTACACATTTTCTTACATTTCAGCATATGCCTTCGGATCCGATCATTCCGTTAAAGCTACCCTATCAGCGGTATACAACATATTAACATAAGCCACACAGCAACTGTCTGTATGATTGCTCCCGTCCCAACCTTTCCCCTCGACGACGACGACGACGGCGGCGCAACTTTCAAATTCCCGAATGCCGTCGTTCCACTGGTACTCAGTGCTGTAGTCATAAAACCATCTTTTCCCAACGAATAAAAGTGAAAAAGCAATGTCATAAAAATCCGTTTTCTTTGGCTTTCCTCACTGTAGGTATAACCACCCTTGTACGTACATATAAGGGAAATCAAAGTGGAGTTTCGAGGAGTAAGGACGGCTCGTGGGAAAAAAAATCACACATTTCCCTGACTACGAACGGTGAAGTGGCTTGCCGCTGGCTGTCGGGTGGTGCCTGGCTTGCAGGCGGACTGTTTCTCCAAGGGGAAGGACGTAAAGATAAACTTTGGGAAATTTATATTCAAATAAAACTGCGTTGGCTCTCTTTGAGGAAGTATCGCGTTACAAGGAGTTGGATCTTTTTTCTTGTCGGAAGGAGAAGAAGAACATTAAAAGTTTGATGAAGCCCAGAGTGGGGGTTCGATTATGGTGGTCATTTTAGTCGCTTTGAAAGGATTGGTCGTTACATCTATCACGCGCTTGCACAGAATTGGTTGAATTAGGGTAACGATTACCATTTGAGCTGTGGCCCTCAAATAGGTTTGCGGCCTGGGTATTACTATAACTAGTAATTCCATTCCATACCATACCCTTTTTTTATCCTCCGTTGAAGCTTCGAAGACATTATTGGTATAATCATTTCAAATGGTTTCATAGAGTTTTTTTTTTTCCAAAATCAACTCTGAAAGTTTTCCTACAAATGTTGATGTTTTCAATTGGCAATGGTTTGTTTGTACATCACCACATCAAACCAACATACATCGAATTTCACAGCTAACGAAAATCGGAAGATTGCTCGATGGAGACATAAGTCTTGTTGTAGTAGGTTGAACATGGTCAATGTTGCTGCATCCTGCTCTTATCCATTTGTTGACGAATGGGTAAGAGCAGAATACAGCAACTTTGAACATGAAGAACAAGAGCTCTTCAACTATATCGTAAAACCATAAATGGGGGGTGAGGGGTTTTAGGTTCTGAGCAAGTCTAAGTTAAGCGTCGCGTTCAGTGTATTTCTGCGTGGAATAGACTAAAGTTTTATGCTCCCTAGTGGAGTGGAGACGCGCGATAGAATTTTCTTTTTGGCTTGTTTTGCGTCGAAAAGTGGTCGGTTGTTAACGGCGTTTTGTGTATATTGATCCATTGTCAAATCATATCACCAACTATAGGTGACTCCTAGACTGACAATGCACCCTACCCTACTAACAAAAATCCCTTTCTGAGACAAACGTGGAGATGTAGCGATTCCCGGTCTTTATAACAACGTTTGTCTTACTAACATTCCCTCCCATCCTCGATGACCGTAAGGACGTGGCCGGCGCCGTTATTGACCTTACTAAAGTTGAGAGCTCTCGAACTGTGTACGTAGAGAATTGTAAGCTAGTCCCAAACCCCATTTCATTGGTTCTTTGTGCAATTTCGATTGCTCTGGTCAATCACGGAGTTGCAACTACGAATTGTGCGGTCATTTATGCTCATGCTCATGCAGTAGGGTAATTATTGACGGACTCACTCTTTCTAAAAGGTTCTCATACCTGCTGTCTGCTATTGAAGTAGTCACTAGCTCTCGTTATAAAGACTTATTAGAATATACTACACATAAATATATACATACATACATATTAGGCCGTTCCTTATTTTGCAAAAATTGGAAATGTTATAAGTTCGTTAGTGGAAAATGATTATTCTAGGTAAGAAATGATCCTGTCAAAATTTGAAGTCCGTATCTCAAGGCTAAGTGGTCCCTCAAGGGACCTAAAGTTGTCAAAAATTGTATGGGACCAAAAAAAACATAAATTTTTCTCGACAAAATAAATACGCTATTCTACTAACTCTACTACTTCTACTACTCGTTTTTGAGTTATTGAACAAAATAGGGTAAGTTTAAATCGAAATCTGAAAAAAAATGGTCAAAAATGCTGATTTTCAGTTGTTTTTTGTCAATATCTTGGAAACGAGTAGAGATATCGCAAATCTAAGCACATTTGTTTCGTATTTGTTGTATTTGTTTTGTCGAAAAAAAATTTCATGTTTTTTTGGTCCCATACAATTTTTGACAACTTTAGGCCCCTTGAGGGACCACTTAGCCTTGAGATACGGACTTCAAATTTTGACACGATCATTTTTTAGCTAAAACGATCATTTTCCACTAGAACTTATAACATTTCTAAATTTTGCAAAAAGAGCAAATTTTGCAAATAAGGGACGGCCTAATACATACATATATACTATGATACTATGCTTGTCCGTCTAAACGGCAATATGAATGATTTGACTTTTTTTTCTTCATGATCGGGTTTAATGAAACAAGTGCGCGATCAAGACGATTTTCAACAGATTGGACTTTGAAATCCAGTCAACGCCATGGTATTACGAATATGGTTTATAACCTTTAACTTCCCTCTATGGAATAATGGTCAATTAACAACAAAATATTCCGTTTCACCAATTCAAATTTGATAGATTTAAATATAAAATTAGTAAGTTCACTTGCATGCAACTTTTGGAGGGTGAATGGCATGGGGAACGCAAAAAACTATCAAATTCGATTTTGTAAAACGGAACATATTGCATGTAACGACTCATTTAGATAATAATTAACTATTTTACCTTTTGATTGCTTAAAAAAATGTTTCCATGCTTAATGGCTTGCCCAAAATCGCATATTTTACTCTATGAATAGAAGTAAAGCCAAAAATTGTGACATGCTGGAGCAAATCTGAGCCCGCATTCGTATTCAGTGGCCCACAATCTGTCAGAGATACATAAGTTTGTTCTTGAGACAGACCAATAGTTGATTTTTGCTTCGCTGTGTTATTATTTCATGATATTTTTCTGTATTTATCGAGTTAAAGACATTTTTGACGAAATTCTTTCCATGAGTTTAGTCCGAATTCTTCCTAAAACTTTTAAAAAATTCTCCAGGAATACCTCCAAGGACACCGCCAGAAGTTCCTTTTTAATATTTATCAAAAATTTTCAGAAATGCTTACAGAAACAATTTCTTTGCCAATTTCTCTTGAGAATCCTCCAAAGATTCTTTCAGGATTTTCTCAAGAAATTTTTCCTGGAACTTCTTTAGGAGTTTCTCAAAGAATTTCTCAAAAGATTCTTCTAGAAACTAATCTACGGGGTTTTTTTTTTTATTCCTGTTCGGGTTTGTCACTGCGACCAGTTTTTAGATCTATTGTGACATTACCCGTATCCTTAGTGTAGTGCATGTCGCATTACTCAATTGCCATTGAGGGGCAATAAAGTATCGATTTTGAAACAGTTTTTGTTTTGTTTTGTTAGAAAACAAAACAAGAGTACTGATATTGGCCATGCATCGGAAACCTAGCATCACCCTTGTTTTACTGCTAAATTCTCCCCAGGTTTAGGACCCGGGTTTTAACATTAGCAGCAATATCATTCCAATAATGGGACATGTGTTCAGTAATAAGGATTCTAGTATGTTCCTTGCGTACTAGCACTTTCCAGTCTTCGAAGAGTTAGTACATACATGGATCCCTAACCCAATTTGATTTCCTTTGCATTGAGTTTAGCCTCAGATGGTGAGGTTTTTAACTATATGCAAAGTAAAGTTGGTAAACTCAGTTTTATTCAAAAACTGGAAGTCTCCAAACACCAGTAGTAAGGACTAAATACTATAATTCCTTGAATTACCAGGACACATATTCCAAAAATTGAAAAATAGGACAACACTAGATTTCGGTTTGGTAGATCTATCACCGCAACGCAACCCAAAAAGGCGATCTACCCACGCTACGGGCTCCGTTAAAGATCGAGCATCTTTTAAACCCCCTCAACCATTCATCCCTCAGCACGGGTCGCCTGACACCTTGGATTGGGGTTACCTGTTTGGTGGACTTTTACCCCCGGAACAGGTGGTCCGTAGTGCTATTCTAAGCCGGCAGCTACACGGGCAATCTACGGGGTTTCTTTTGAAAATCCTTCTGGGATTCCTTAAAAACGGTTTGTGTTCGGTTTGGGTAAAACATGCCCCTGGTAGACCTGTGCGCCGCCACGCCACGCCGCCGCCGACACTTTTTGTCCCACGCCGACGCCGATCGAGGTATCGGCGGCGCGCCATACGCCGCTGTTTGTCACGCCGCCGATTTTCATATTTCGCGCCGGTGATCAGTCAAGAACGTATTTAAGTTTATATAAATAAAGTTGAGATAAAAAAAATCTCACGATCACTATCATAAGAGTTTGATTACAGTAATTGATTTATCAACTCTTAGAACACACATTCACACTTCTCCAGAAGTTTCTTCAGAGAATCTTCCAGAAGATTCAGTGATGGCTCCTGGAGATCCACCTAGGATTTCTCCAGAAAAATTTTCAGGGATACCTCCAGGATGATTTTTTTTATTTGAGAAGATCTCTCAGGAAGATCTCGACAGCAGTACTTTCAAAAATTATTTCAGAAGAATTCAGGGATGCCTACTAGAGATATATCAGAGATTCATCCAGAAGATCCTTCAGGAATTCTCATATAAAGTCCTTCAGAGATTAGCCTGAGAGTTCCTTCATGGATTCCTTCAGAAGTTCCTTCAGGAGTTTCTCTAGGATCTAGTCCAGGAGTTTCCTCAGAGATTCATCCAGGAGATCCATCGGAAATTCCGGGAATTTGTTCAAGAATCCCTCCTTGAATTCCTCCGGGGATTCTTCTTGGAATTACTTCAGGATGCCTCAAGACAAATTTGCAGAGATTCTTTCAGGGGTTCTTCTAGGATTGCTCCAGAAGTTCCTTCGGTGATCTCTCCAGGAGTTTGCTCAGGGGTCTCCCTAATAGCTCCAGGAGGATTCAGGGATGCCTCCATGTGTTCATTAAGAATTCCTTCAGAAGTTCGCTAAGCTATTTCAACGGGAGATCGTTCAGGTATTCTTCCAGAAGTCCCTTTAAATATTCTTTCAGCAGGATTCAGAAATGCCACCTGAAGATCCATCAAGAATCCAGTGAGTAGTTTTTTTCAGGAATTCCTGCAGGAGGTCTTTAGAAATTAGTCTAGGAGTTCCTGCAGGAATTCCTTCTGAAATACCATTAGAAATTCCTACATCAGTTCTTTCCAGCAGTTCCATTAGAGATTCCTCCAGGAGTTTCAGGGATTCGTGCAGATGTTTCTTCAGAGATTCCTGCAGAATTTCTTCAGAAGTTAATTCAGAAGTTCCTGCACAAATCATTACAGAAGTTCCTTCAGAGAATCTTATACGAAGATCCAAGTATACCACCAGGAGAACTCAGGGATTACCGTAGTAGTTTCTCCAGCGATTCCTATATAAGAGTTCCTTCCAAGATTTCTTCAGGATTCGAGAAGTTTCTTCAGGATGTCCTTAGGGATTCGAGAAGTTCCTTAGGAATTCTTCCAGAAGTTCTTCCAGGGATCGCTCCTGGGGTTCTTTGAGATTGTAGATTGAAATTGTGATTTTTTTTTCAGGAAGACTCACGGATGCTTTCAGGAGTTACATCAAAGATTTTTCCAGAAGTTCATTCAGGAATTCCTACAGGAGTTCCTTCAGGAAATCTTGTAGGAGTTCCTTCAGGAAATCTTGTAGGAGTTCCTTCAATAATTTCCTCAGGATTATAATCAGGCATATCTCCAGAATATTTTTGAGGGATCTTTCATGGAGTTTCTACAAGAATTCCTCAAGGATTTCCTTCTGGAATTATTTAGAGAATAACTCCTGCAAATCTTTCCCCCTACCCGGAAAGATCCTCTGAAAATCCTTCGAGGATTCCGCCTGGAAATCCAGTTGATATTGCTACTGGAATTCCTTCGAGCATACCCCTGGAATCCCTGCAGGGTTTTCTCCTATAATTTCTTCGGGGATTCCTCCTAGACTTCCTTCAGGGGTTCCCCTGGACTTCCATCGAGGATTCCCCCTGGCTTTTCCTGGAACTCTTTCGGGGATTCCTCTTGGAATTCCTCCGGAGATTCTTCCTAGATTTTCTTTCGAGGTTTCCTCCTAGACTTCCTTCGAGGATTCCTCCTGAAATTCTATCGGGGTTCCTTCTAATATTCCGACAAATTTCTTTGGTGGTTTCCCTTAAAATTCTTTCGGAGATTCCACCTGGATTCCACCTGGATTCCTCATGGAATTCCTCCAGGGATTTCTCCTGCACTTCCTCCTAGAGTTCATACTGGAATGTCTCCTGGAGCTCCTTTGAAGATTCCTCTTAGAATTCCCTCGTGTATTCACCCTGGACATTCTTCATGGATTCCTCCTGAAATTATTTCGGGGCTTTCTTCTGATATTCTAACGTGGATTTATCCTGAATCCCTTCGGAGATTCTTCCTGGATTTGCTTCAGTGATTCCTCATGGAATTTCTACAGGAGTCCTTCTGAAATTCCTTTGGGATTTCCTTCTGGAATTGCTTCAGTGATTTCTCCTAGAATTTCTTCAGGGATTCCTCTAAGAATTCCTTTTCCTGGACTTCCTATGGGAATTCATCTTAAAAACCCTTCGAGTATTCTGCTTGGAAATCCTTCGGAGATTCCTCCCAGAATTTCTTCAGGGGTTTCCCCTGGAATTCCTGAAGGTATTTCTCCTTTCATTTCTTCGGGGATTTTTCCAGGAATTGCTTCAGGAATTCTTCCAGGAATCCCGTCGGATATTCCTGCTGGACCTCCTTCAGGAATTTCTCCTGGACTTCCTTCGGGTATTCCTCCTGTAATTCCTTTAGGGATTGCTCCTGGAATTAATTCGAAAATTGCTTCTTAAATTCCATCGGGGATTCCTTCTATAGTTTCTTCGGTTATTTCTCCTGAAATTTCTTTGGGGATTTCTCCTGATATTCCTAAAATTTCTACAAGAATTCCTCTTCGATTTTTTTTTCGGAGATTTGTCCTGGAATTATTTCAGAGGTTTTTCGTGGAATTCCTACGAGGATTCCTTCTGGATATTTTTTGATATTTTGAGGATTTCTTCTCGATTCCTTCAAAAAAATCTGGAATTTCTTTGGGGATTCCTCCTGGACTTCCTTTATCAAATCCTCCTGGGATTTTTTTTTCTGGGATTCCTCTTGATATTCCGTCTTGGATTCCTCTTGGAATTCCTTCAGGGTTTCCTCCTGAAAATCCTTTGGTGATTCCTCTTAATTTGTAATTTGTAATTTTATTAGTGATAACGTAAACCTGGTAGATACAGAACTATTTTTCAAGTCTTAGATTTCCTTCGGAGATTCTTCCTTACATTCTTTCAAAAAATCCTCATGAAATCACTCTGAATTCCTTCTTGAATTTCATCGGTGATATCTCCTAGAATTCCTTTGGGAATTTCTCCTGGTATTCAAAGATTCTTCCTAGAGTTCCTTCAAGGGTTCCTTCTTAAATTTCTTTGGAAATTCCTCCTCCATTTTCTATGGGAATTCGTCTTAGAATTCCTTCGGGGTTTCCTCTTTGAGGAATCCGCTTGTGATTCCTTCGTAAATTCCTCCCGGCATTCCTTCGGAGGTGACCTCTGGGATTCCTGCAGGGATTTCTCCTGTAATTTCTCCGGGGATTCTCTCTAGACTTCTTTCGCGGATTCCTTTTAAAATTCATTCTGGGATTCCTTCTGATATTTTGTCGAAGATTACTCCTGGAATTCCTTCAGTGATTTCTCTTGCATTTCTTCGGAGATTACTGCTGGAATTCCTTCGGAGATTCCTGCTGGAAATCCTTCGTGAGTCCTCCTAGAATTCCTGCAGGATTTATTCCTGGAATTCTTTCGGTGATTTTTCCTAGAATTCTTTCGAGAATTTCTCCTGGAATTCTGTCAGTGATTTCTCTTGGAATTCCTTCAGGGATTCCTCCTAGAGTAATTTCGGGGATTCCTTTTGGAATTCCTTCGGGGGTTTCTTTTGAGGGATACTTCTTTCGAGGGTTCTTCCTAAAATTCCTTCAGAGATTTCTGCTGATATTTTGTCAGGGATTTCTTCTGGATTTCCTTTGGAATTCCATCTTGAAATTCCTATGGTGATTCCTCTTCGAATTTCTTCGGAGATTCCTCTTAGAATTCCTCCGGGGATTCTTCCTAGAATTCCTTCGGAGTTTCCGGCTGGAAGACCTTATGGGATTCCTCCTGGAATTCCTTCGAGGATTCCTAGTTCCTCTCAGGGATTTCTGCTGGAATTCCTTCGGAGATTCCTTCTCGATATTTTTCGTTGATTCCTCCTTGAAATCCTTTGAATGTTTCTTCTCGAGATTCTATATAAATACCCGTTAAAATTCCGTCGGGGATTTCTCTTGGAATTCCTTTGGAAATTCCTGCTTCAATTCATTTGGGGAATCCTCCTAGAATTTCTTTCGAAGATTCGTCCTGGATTTCCTTCTGAAATTCCTCGAAAACTTCAATCAGAGATTACTTCAGAATTTTCTGAAGAGATCTCTAAAAGAGATTCTTGAACCGCCAGAGATTCTTGCAGAAGTTTCTTCAGGGTTTCATACAGCAGTTCTTGCTGAGATTAGTCCAGAATTTTCTTCTTGGATTTCTTCAGGAGTTTCTTTCAGGCTCCTCCTAGGATTTCTTCTGAGATTCCTCCCTGAAATCATTCGGGGATTCCTTTATTATTAAGTTTGATAGCTTCTGAAGATTCTGAGAAAACAAAACAAAAAAAAACTGTAGCACAATCAAAGGGTAATACCTTCATTTGCAATTGAGTAATGCAACATTCATTATATTAAGGATACCTGTAATGTCTCAATATTCCTTTCCAATTATAAATATTTGTTATCCCTTACCTCGAAACAGCCGCGAATACTTCGACTTCCCAAACTAATATAGTGTTAAGGCAGTTAAACATTTGAAAAATGTAAACAACGTAAAAACAAAAATGCACATATCATTTCGGCTCACTTATGCCCATCCCAACAAACATTTTAGCTGTACAGGAGTGGAACAAAAATAACTCTTGAAGCAAACTTTAGTTTAAGAAACTATTATTCAACTAGTTTTGTTTCTTGGGATGTGGCGCCCTGGAAGGCTTTGGTGAACGAATAATTAAAAAAAAAAATGTCGCAATAGGTCTAATCACGCAGTGACGGACCCGAACAGAAAAAAAAGGTATTCATTCTAACGTAAAAGTTTATGGCATCAATAGTCATGAAAAAGCTCAGACTACAAATTCTATAGCGTAATGACAATTTCTTTGCTTTGCCAATGTTGAAATTATGGTCAAATTTTGGTCACGCCGATTCACGCCGCCGCCGCCGCCGCCGAAATGTGCCACCGGCGTCACGCCGATGACGCCACCGCCGCCGATCAAAAATGGCCCTCACGCCGCCGCCGAGCAAAATTTAGGCGGCGCACAGGTCTAGCCCCTGGTGCACAAGGAGGGTTAAGGAATTATATAGAAAGTTCCTTTAAAGAAATTACAGATTGAATTGACCTGGACCTGGAGGGGTTTTTTTCAGATTTTTTGCCAAAGATTGACCTAATAATTATTTCAGAAATTACTCCAGAATTTATGCTTATGAATCATTTTTGAAGTAATTTTTCAAGAAATGTTTCTACAAATACCAGAAGTTCATCAAATATTTTTGTAAATTTCTTCAGAGGTATCTACAGCAGTTCTTCCAAGGTTTCCTTCAGAAAATCCACAAGGGATCGTTCAGAAATTTATTGATAGATTTCTTTAAAAATTCCAAATAATGCAATTTTTGAAGAAATTTCTTCAGAAATTCCACTAGAGATTTTCAGAAATTTCTCAACCATTTTTCCTAGGAATGACATGAAAAGTTCTTCCTGAAGTCACTCAAGTTTTTTGTTTCAGAGAAGTAAGAAGGTATCTTGAGGTGTTTTTACAGGTATTCTCCTAGACATGCAAGAATCATGCAAGAACTGAGAGATAACTTCATTAATGGCTTCAGGAATGTTTGTCCTGGAATTTGAAGAATTTCCAAAATTTCGGAGTTTTGAAAGGTATCTTCCGGAGTTTTTCAAGGGACTTTTTTGATATAGTCCTCCAGGAATTCCTTGGAAATTCCTTAAGGAATTTCCCAAGCAATTCTTAAGTAATTTTGTGCAATTTCTGAAAGAGCTTCACAAGGAATATACAGGGGGTGGCCATAATGGTTGGGATAGGTAACTTTTTTTCTCCCACAAAAAAATTCAACATACTGTAACTTTTCATAGAGTGCAACAAAAAATCTCAAATTTTGACTGTTTATCAACCTGTTATATGTGCATCATTGGTACAAATTTGTGCTCGATTGAATAATTTTTCGCGGAGTTAGAACCGTTTGAGTAAAACACTATTTTTTAGACAACTCATTTTTGAGCTGTCATATCTCGGAAACCAATGAACCGAATTGAATGATTTTTTTAACGTTTATCAACAATATATTGATACTTAATACAACGTTATAAAATGCAATACTTTCTCACAGCGAATTAAGTTATACCGGGTTGAAATTCTTATCCATATAGAGGAAAATAAGTCAAATTTACGATACCACACAAAAATTACTAAATGTGTTCCTCCTTTAATAGTAATAGGCTCTAATATATCTGATTGAAGGTAACTTGAGAACAGAAGTGGAAAATCTTTGGACATCAACACTAAAATTTATTGACATTGACGTAAAAAAATTACATTTTTTTGAGAAAAATCCAAAAAGTGTCAATTCATGATAACTTTTTTCAACGTTCAAAAAGTATCTATATATTAATAGTTTGTGAAGCATTTGAATATTGTTGGTGTACGTTCAAAATTTCATTCAATTCGGTTCACTGGTTTCCGAGATATGAAAGCTCAAAAATTAGTTGTTTAAAAAATAATGCTTTACCTGAACGGTTCTAACTTTGCGAAAGATTAATCAATCCAGCCCAAATTTGTACCAATGATGCACATGTAATAGGTTGACAAACAGTCAAAATTTGAGATTTTTTGATGCACTCTATGAAAAGTTATAGCATGATGAACTTTTTTGTGAGGGAAAAAAAAGTAGCCAATCCCAAACATTTTGGCCATCCCCTGTATGAACAAATTTAAAATATCCCAGCGCAGGGACATATTTGTGATGGTAATTCCTGAAGAAATCCCTGCAAATATCTTCTCAAAGAAATTTCATAAGATGGAATTTCCAGCAGGTATTTCTAAAAGAAATCCTGAAAGAATTTTCGAAAAAATGTTCACTAGAATTCCTGTTGAAATCTTAGGAATAACTTTAGGCTGAATCACTGGGAAAATGTAGGGATTAATTTTAGGAAAATTCTTGAACGAATCCTTGAAAACTTCTTGGAGAAACTTCTCGGGAAATACTTCCTGGATTTCCTAGAAAAAAAAATTGAAGGATTTGTGAGGAAATTTCTAGAGAAAATCCTTAATACAATTCTTGGAGGATTTTCTGGAAACAGAAGAATCTGTAAACGAATTTATGAAAAAAAAATCTGTTTGAATACCTGGAGAAACGCATTGGTAAACTTCTGCAATTAACCCTAGAAAAAAACAACTTCTGAGATATTCCTAAAGGATTTTCCTTAGAAATGTCTTGTAAATATTTTTGAATGAATTTCCTAAAGAATATATAAAAAATATAAAATCCATGGAACAATTAATAATGATATCGCTAGAGGAAAAGCCGGATAAATTTCTGAGGTAATACATGGAGGAATATAAATTTCATGGAGGAATATCAGGAGGAAGTCCTGAAGAAATCTCTGTATGAGCTCCTGCATGAATCTCTGAAGGAATCCCTGTCTGAATATCTGAAAGAAGATATAATTCAACAATCTTTGGAGGAAATTCTGCAAGATTTTCAGGATATCTGGAAAATTTTCTGAAGATATCACTGAAAAAAAAACAAAAAAAAAATATTTGAAGAGTATGTAGACAATTCTGAAGGAATCCCTGGAGAAATTTCCGATCATTTTTATAAATAAATCTCTGAAAGATTTTCTCAAGTAATTCCCGGTGGAGTTTCAGAAGGAACCCATAGATATCCACCTAACAGAATCCATTGAGAAATTCATTAGAGAATATCTGAAGGACACCCTGGAGAAATTTCTTAACAAATCCCTTTATGAATTTCTGAACTTAAAAAATCGTCGCAGGAGTTTCTGACTCCATTTTTTTATAGAATTTAAGACGAATTTCTGGAGTAATTCTGAAAGAATCCATGGAATTATGTTAAAAGAAATACATACTGTAATAAAGATACTGTCATTTGAAGGGACCCAATGGAGTTAATTGATAACTCCATAGAAGATTTCATCGGACTTGGAAGCCATGGGCAAATTTATAGATAAATCTCATAAGGAATTTAAAAAAATCCATGAAAAAATTTCTAAAGCAAACTTTGTAAACATTTCTGTAGGAACCCGTGGATGATTTCCGAAAACAATTCTCATATTGATTTAAAAAAAAATTTGAAGGATTTTTTAAGGAAACCAGTGTAGGTTTTTCTAGATGAACTTTTGATGAAATTTTGGGAGGATCTTCTAACAAAAATTCCAAAGAAAATTCTAGAAGAAATCCATGGAAGATATTCTAAAAAAATCTGTTAAAGACTTTTCGAAAAGAGTTCGTGGAGGATTTTCCAATCGAATCCATGGGGCAATATCAGAAGCAATCCAGGAAAGGTTTTATATAAAAATAGCTTGATTAATTTCGGGGGTAATTTATAGAAAACTTTGGAGAAAATTCTAAAGGAAACTATGAATTTTCTAAAGAAATCAAAGGTAGTATTCCTGGAGATTTCTCAGAGAATCCTTCGAAGGTATTCATGGAAGAAATTCTGTAAATTCCATGGAAGATTTTGTGAAGGATTCGCTCGAGAAATTTCGAAGGAAATATCCGTAGGATTTTAAGATGAATTTCCGGAGAAATCCATAACAAACTTAAGAAATCCCTGGAGAAAATTTTCGAACGAATCGTTGATAGATTTGTTAAAGCCTGTATTGGAATTTTAGGAGGTTTTTTTTTTGAATAATCCTTGAATACATTTCTGGAGAAATCCCGGGAAGAATTTCTTACCTTACCTTACCGGTCAGGCTAAGGCCGGGGTGGCCTCTGCTGTACATAGTAGCCGCCTCCATTCCACTCGGTCCATGGCTGTTTGTCTCCAGTTCCGCACTCTGCGAAGGGTCCGCAGATCGTCCTCCACTTGGTCGACCCACCTAGCTCGCTGCGCTCCACGTCTTCTTGTACCGGTCGGATGACTCTCGAGAACCATTTTAGTCGGGTTGCTATCCGACATCCTGATGACGTGACCCGCCCACCGTAGCCTCCCGATTTTCGCGGTATGGACGATGGTTGGTTCTCCCAGCAGCTGATGCAGCTCGTGGTTCATTCGCCTTCTCCAAGTCCCGTCTTCCATCTGCACTCCGCCGTAGATGGTACGCAACACCTTCCGTTCAAAAACTCCAAAGGCGCGTTGGTCCTCTGCACGTAGGGTCCATGTTTTGTGCCCATAGAGGACGACCGGTCTAATCAACGTTTTGTAGATGGTTAACTTCGTGTTACGGCGAACTTTATTCGATCGTAGAGTTCTGCGGAGTCCAAAGTAGGCACGATTTCCTGCCACAATGCGCCTCTGAATTTCTCTGCTGGTGTCGTTGTCGTCGGTCACCAGTGAGCCCAAGTACACGAATTCTTCAACCGCCTCGATTTCATCACCGTCGATATGAATTCGGGGTGGCGGGCGCGGTTATTCCTCCCTGGAGCCCTTTGCCATCATGTACTTTGTCTTCGACACATTAATGACTAATCCGATTCGCCTGGCTTCACTCTTTAGTCGGATGTACGTTTCCGCCATCGTCTCAAATTTACGAGCAATAATATCAATATCATTAGCGAAACCAAGCAGCTGAACGGACTTCGTGAAAATCGTCCCACTCGTGTTTATCCCCGCTCTTCGTATTACACCTTCCAAAGCAATGTTGAACAGCAAGCACGAAAGACCATCACCTTGCCGTAACTCTCTGCGAGATTCGAAGGGACTCGAGAGTGTCCCTGATACTCGAACTACGCACATCACTCGATCCATCGTCGCCTTGATCAACCGTATCAGTTTATCCGGGAATCCGTATTCGTGCATAAACTGCCAAGAATTTCTGGAATTATCCTAAATTAAATATATTTCTTTTATTTTTGAGGATTTCTGAAGGAATACCTGAAAAAAGTACCAATATCACATAGTTTTGAATTGCACGTTTGAGATCACAACAAAAAAAAAATGGAAAACTCACAAAGGTTATTTACTTTTTCTACACATATGTTCATAAAAATAGCAGTGAAAGTTGATTTCCTTACAAAATGGCCAACTTTTATATGCTTTAACTGTTTTCTCCAATGAGCGATTGATCTGAAAATTGGACAGCAAATTACAAATACGCAGAATATTGTTATCGCAAAATTTAAAAATTTTTGAAGCACGAGATAAAAAGGTTAAGCAAATAATAACAAAAACACTAATTATCCTTCTCATAAACATACGCTAATTTATTTTTTGTAAGACCCCGAGCTAGCTATTCAACTGTGAGTTACTTACACTGGGAATTCCTGAAGTGTTTCCATGTGGAGTTCCAGAAGAAATTCCTGGTGCAAATCCGTGAAGAATTCTAAGTAGAATTCCTGAAACAATTTCTAGTGGAATTCCTAGGGGTATTCCTGCGTGATTCGTGAGGGACATTTTGGTAGAGTTCCTGAGAAAATTCTTAATGGAAAATGATGGTGAGACTCTTGGTTGAGTTCCTGGGGAAATTCCTGGTGGAATTTCTAGTGGAATTCCTAGTGAACCTTCTGGTAAAATTTGTGATGGAATTTTTGGTGAAACTCTTGTATAAATTCGTGGTGGATTTCCTGGCGGAATTCCTGGTGGAATTCCTGTTGATATTTCTGATGAAATTTTATGTGAGAATCCTGTCAAAATTTCTGATGAAATTTGTGATAGAATACTTGAATCATATATTAATAAATACATAGCACAATAAAAGAGAGCAAGAACATTAAACTTGGTCAAGGGAAATTTTGAAAGATAGCTGTGAAAGTATACATTCATTAATAGACGGCATCTCATGCCAAGCAGCAAATAATTTAACCAGTTATAAGCAGAGGAAAAAAAACTTCCCAAAATATAGCGCTCACATAGTTCAACGACCACCGAATTTGCCTCCGTATCGTAAATTTGCAAAACTGAAAAGTTTACCCATTTACAACTTTCCGCCTTTTAAATCACTTTCTAAAAATAGCGAAACAATTGTTTTTATGCATTCCCCTAGGTGCCAGAACCCTACCCAATCGTTCTGCGTGGCAAAATATACGACCCGGAAGCTCACCGCACATAGGGCTTCGGTGGAAGTATGATGCACTCCTTGTACCAGAGCCCCCCAACCAAGGGCTTCTATAATTCGAGAAGCTGCCACTGTAATAAAAAGTTTCACTGTTTATCAATTTGCAAGCTCGAGGGATCTCCTCCGATGTTCACCATAGTAGTGGCAGCAGGGCAGCCACGAATCGGACGGGTCGTATGATCTACAGCGTCGTGACTTGGTGTTTCCAGCGCCAGCGCTGCGTTGTTCGGTTGTCCTGCTTGATGGCTGTATTCTATATATTTTCTTCTCAGAAGAAGCATAATCGTACCGCACCAGTTCGGTTGGCTACCTTCCAGCAGCGAAATGTAAACGCCAGGGTATTTCCGAGGAGACTGAAACGGTTTTTGTTTGGCGTACAATTGAGTACGGGTTCGCCCCATCACAACAAGGGAAACTGCCATGGTTTCGTTCGAACGAACAACGGCGTGATTGCTTTATGAGGTGCAAAACGGGCGCTGTTGAAAGTTGGTCCTCTTGCTTTTTTGGGATGCACAGATTGTATTAACATGAGTTCAGAGAAAATATATTGTATATATATATATATTTAGAAAATACATTCGGTTCCAAACATAGATTGAAATTCGTCACTATGCATTTGAAATATGTGATGACACAGTCATATTTAGTCATACAAGTTTGAGTCAGGTGCACCAAAGTATGTATGGGCGATGAATGAATTAATGAAAATGTAATTTCTGTCAATTCTTCTAATATCTTCATGAAATTTTTATGAGAATTAAAACCGAAATTCATAGTGAGATGTGTAGTGGAGCTCCAAATAGAATACCTAATGGAATTCCTAGTGAAATTCCTGGTGGAACTCTTAGCGGAATTCCTGGAGGCATTCCTGGTGGAATTCCTGGAGAAATTGTTGGTCGAACTCCTGGAGGAAGTCCTGGTGGAGTTCCTGGAGGAATTCCTGGTGGAATTCCTGGTGGAATTCCTGGTGAAATTCCTGGCGGAATCGCCTGAGGAATTCCTGGTGAAATTCATGGAGGAATTCCTGGTGAAATTCCAGGAAGATTTCCTGGTGGAATTCCTGGTGGGATTCCTAGAGGTAGAATTTCTGAAGAAAGTCCTGGTGGAATTGCCTGGTGGAATTCCTGGAGGAATTCCTGGAGGAACTTCTGAAGAAAATCATGGTGGAATTCCTGGAGGAAATCCTGGTGAAATTCGTGGAGGAATTCCTGGTGGAATTGCCTGAGGAATTCCTGGTGGAATTCCTGTAGAAAATCCTGGTGGAATTGCCTGAGAAATTCCTGGTGGAATTCCAGGAGGATTTGCTGGTGGAATTCCTGGAGGAACTTCAGGAGGAAATCCTGGTGGAATTCCTGGTGGAATTCATGGTGGAATTCCTGGAGGAATTCCTGGTGGAATTCCTGGAGAAAATCCTGGTGGAATTGCCTGAGGAATTCCTGGTGGAATTTATGGAGGAATTCCTGGTGAAATTTTAAAAAGATTGGCTGGTGGAATTCCTGGAGGAATCCCTGGAGGAATTCCTGGTGGAGCTCCTGGAGGAAATCCTGGTGGAGTTCCTTGAGGAAATCCTGGTGGAATTTCTGGAGGAATTCCTGGTAGAATTTCTGGAGAAAATCCTGGTGGAATTGCCTGAGGAATTCCTGGCGGAGTTCATGGAGGAATTCCTGGTGAAATTCCAGGAGAATTTCCTGGTGGAATTCCTGGTAGAATTGCTGGAGGAATTCCTGAAAAAAATCCTGGTGGAATTGGGGGAGGAATTCCTGGAGAAATCCCTGATCGAATTCCTGGAGAAATTCCTGGTGGAATTCGTGGAGGAATTCCTGGAGGAATTCTTGGTGGAACTTCTGGAGGAAATCCTGGTGGATTTCCTAGAGGAAATCCTGGTGGAATTCCTAGAGGAATTCCTGGTGGAATTTCTGGAGATAATCCTAGTGGAATTGCCTGAGGAATTCCTGGTGGAGTTCATGGAGGAATTCCTGGTGAAATTCCAGGAGGATTTCCTGGTGGAATTCCTGGTAGAATTCTTGGAGGAATTTCTGGTAGAATTCCTGGAGAAAATCCTGGTGGAATTGGAGAAGGAATTCCTGGACGTATTCCTGATGAAATTTCTGGATGAATTCCTGCAAGAATTCCCAGAGGAATTCCTGGATGAATTGCTGGAAGAATTCCTGGTGGAATTGCTGAAGGAATTCCTGGTGGAATTGCTGGAGGAATTCCTGGTGGAATTCCTGGACGAAATCCTGGTGGAATTCCTGGAGGAATTCCTGGTGGAATTCCTGGAGAAAATGCTGGTGGAATTGCTGGATGAATTCCTGGTGATATTCATGGAGAAATTCCTGGTGAAATTCCAGGATGATTTTCTGGTGGAGTTCCTGGTAGAATACCTGGAGGAATTCCTTATAGAATTCCTGGATAAAATCCTGGTGGGATTGGAGGAGGAATTTCTGGAGGAATTCCTGGAGGAATTCCTGGATGAATTCCTTGTGAAATTCCTGTAGGAATTTTTAGTGGAATCCCTAGTGGAATTCCTGGAGGAATTCCTAGTGGAATTTCTGGAGAAATTGTTTTGGAATTTTTGGAGGAATTTTTAGTGGAATTCCTGCAAGAATTCCTAGTGGAATCCGTAGTGGAATTCCTTGTGGATTTTCTCGTAGAATTCTCGGTAAATTCCTAGTGGCATTTCTCGTCGAATTCCTAGGGGGTTTTCTGGTAGAATTTTTCAAGGAATTTCTCGTGAAATTCCTAGTGGAGTTCCAAGTGGTATTCCAAGTGGTATTCTTCATTATTTTTATTTTTATTTAATTATTTATTTATATATCTCTTCAATTAATGTTACTTAAGACATAAACTTTTTTTTGTTGTAATTTCTGGTGGAATTCTCAGTGCAATTTCTCGCAGAATATCTAGTGGAAATCCTCGTAAAATTCTTAGAGGAATTCCTTGTGAATTTCCTAGTAGTATCCCTGGTGTAATTCCTAGTTGAATTCCTGGTGGAGTACTCAGCGGAATTCCTAGTAGAAATCCTGAAATTCCCAGTAGAAGTCCTAGTGAAGGATTCCCCGTGGTACTCCTTGTGGAACTCATGGTGGAATTCCTTGTGTTTGAACTCATTAAAGTTTCGTTGCAACTGAAAAGAGAATGGAAACATTCAAATTATATATGTCAAATGGTCCAGCTTGAGGAAAACAAAAGAAAACGAAAAGCCCAAGGCAATTGCGACATTCAATTTTCTAGGCCACTTTTCTTGGTCAAATTCCCGTTTATTTTTTGTTCCACTTTCTTTCATTTTCCAGCCTCTTACAAAGTCAAATCAAAGAAATCACCACTCAAAGCCAGTCAAAGTTGACGACATGCTTTCCCAACAAATGACCCCGATTTCGCAACCGCTAGGTACAGGCGGCGAGGCGCTTGCTGCTCCACTAAACTGCGAAAATGTCGTCGCAACAGTCAGCGAGCAGCAATATCGCAGCGCAGTGCCAGCGCCAGCGGGGGGGCGGACTATTTTCTTACGCGGAAACGCGAAACTGCTTCCATCCTCTTGGATTGCATGGGAATGACCGTTTACAGTTGGTTGCTGCTTAAGTGTGTGTAGCCAATGGATGTGGCGGGTGGTGGGGTCTTGGAATGAAATATGATTTTTTTTCCGGTTCTCTGTTTTCTTTGGGCGGTTGCTCGTTTGGTTCTGATGACAGTAATTACGGTTAGTGCTGTGCTTTATGATGGTTGAAATTAGATATATACCGAGTAGGATGGAGCAGGCAATCGCACATAAATCGTTTGCAGTCCGGTCTGATGGAGGTGGACAGTGCGAAAAACAATCAACGATGTGAGGCTTAAGGATGTCTTAATAAAACCGATTACGTGTGTTTGAGTTCTATTGCTTTCGACTTACAGCTAGGCAGTATGTCCAGAGAGGATTATCAGAAAATCGAATGTACCTCAAAGTTTATTCCCTAGGTTTCATAGGTTTCGCTGAAGAAATCCATGAGAGAAGCAAGGAGAAATCTTTTCTGACTGGAAGAAATCTATAAACAAATTATGAGTAATATTTGAAAGCAGTCCTTTAAAATTTCTAAAAGAAGGGAATTCTGGGAGAGCCATGTAAGAATTATGGAAGAATCCCAGGATAAATCCCAAAAACATTAGTGGAAATTTCTTAAAGAATCCCAAAGGAATTTTGGGATGCATTCATAAAAGGAATCCAGAAGAAATCTATAACTGGATAGAGGGAGAAATGTTTGAAGGAATCCCTGAAAGGATCCAGGAGGAATCTCCATGGCAATCGCTGATTACATTTTAAAAGGAATGGCAGAAGAAAATCTGGGAGAAAACAATGAAGGAATCTCTATTCCGGAAGAAAACCCAAAAGGAATCTCAGAAGAATTCATAATAGAATACCTGAAAGAATCTCAAGAGAATTTTATATATCCTTCAAATGAAGTATAATAAAGGTGTTAGCAAGTTCAAGGCATTTGCAGTCTCTGTCGTATTTTCCAATGACCATCGAAGCGAAAGTCTATTAGATATCAATTACGTCTCTTGACAAATAGGTAAGCGCTAGAACGCTATTACCTGTACGTAGACATTACAGATTTTTTAAAAAGTAAACCCGGGAGACGTCATTAAGGAATCATAAAAGAAATTTCTGAAGAAATCCAAATAGAAATACCTTGAAAACCGGGATAAATCATAGAAAAAAAATCGTTAGGAATTCCTTATGATCCCGGATGCAGTCTCAGGAACAGTGCTGAAATTTTCATTCCGACATATCTAAATTCAACCACATCCAACTCATTTTGGGAGCTCAACCTGAGTATATGAATAACTTGTGCGGCTAGACCAGTTCTACAAGAAAGTCACGGAAAACTCGATCTTCTTCGAATATTTAAGATAAATGTCACGGACTACCTTCGATAAATAGCAGTGATATTCATACTGAATATCATTTGGCATTTTTTGAAGGTAGTTCGTGATATTACTTTGTATATTCAAAAAGAGCAGTTTTTCCGTGACTTTCTTGTAGAACTGGTCTAGCCATACAAGTTTTTCATATTTCATTTTCTCAGGTTGAGCTTCTAAAATGAGCTGGCTGTGGTTACATTTAGATATGAAGAAATGATATTTTTAGCACTGCTTAGGAAAACACTCCAGAAGAAATCCCGGAAGAAATCCTGGGAGGAATCAATGACGAAGTTCCAGGAGGAGTCCCTGAAGGAATCTCTGAAGGAATCTTGAAGAAATCCCGGAGGAAATCGCTGAAAGGATTGCAAAGGAAATCACTAAATGAAAAAAGTTGAAAAATGCCGAAAGAAATCCATAAAAAAACCAAGAAAGTAATCAATGAAGAAATCCCTGAAGGAACTTCAGTAGAAATTTAAAGAGGAACGCCTCGACGGAGACTTAGGAGAAATTTCTGAAGAAATCTCGGGGGAAATCATGAAAGGAATCAAATGAGAAATTGGAAAAAGCCCCGTGAGAAATCCCAAAAGGAATCCTGGGAGAAATCAATGAACAATTGTAGAAAGGAATCTCGTGAAAAATCTCTAAAGGAATCCCGGAAAAATTCTTGAAAGAGTCCTTAAATGCATCTTGGAAGGAAACTCCGGAAAAATATATTACGAATTCCCGGTAGATATCACTAAAGGGGTTCTGGGTCATTTGGTCGAACGCCATTTGGCCGAATGCCGTTTGGCCGAACGCCGTTTGCTGAACATGAATGATGAGCTTAAGTTACCATGGTATCAGGTATCAGGTATCAGAAGGCCGGCTCCAGAGGCACGTTATCCTCCATTTGGGACATTTGTGCCATCGCCAAAATAACAGCCTATTTCATCATCTACCTGAGGGAAAAGGAAGGAAAAAGGATTTGGATGGGGATAGGGACAGGTAGGGAAATAGGAAAAATACCCTGGAAGAGGGTACTAACGCACAAGCGTACCACAATGGGTTCTAACAGCGCCCTGAAAAGGGCACTGTAATAACGCATAAAGCGAAAGAGAGCCTATAGCTCTTTACCACAGCGGGTTAAGAACAACAGAATATCCTGAAGATTCAGGTTTCTGAAGTCAGTTTCACTTAATAAGTGTTTACCGAATACTCGGAAACGCAGTTGCGCGAAAACTGGACAGTTACATATCAAATGATACGAAGTTCCATAATCGGATTCACAGCTATCACAGGCAAATGAATCAGCTTGCTGAATATTCGCCATGTGATAGCTGAGTCAATGCTTTGACCAGCATGCTGCAATTCTGCTTAGACAGATTAGTTAGATACTTCGCCACCCGTAGAGATGGCTCAGCACTATACAATTTGGTTTGACGACATGACTCCAAACTATTCCAATATTGTCTGTGTTGAGTGACAGCCCAGGTGTGAATCTGAAGCTTAATCCAACACTTCGATATCGGAATAGCTGGCTCAGGGCCAATGAAGTCATGTGATGCTCCAGAGCGAGCTAACTCATCAGCCAATTCATTTCCAGCGATGGAAGAATGACCAGGTACCCATAGAAGGTGAACAGCGTTTGCTGAATTCAGCTCCTCGATTTGAGTTCGACAAGCGATAACTATCTTCGACCTAGAGTTGGCCGAAGCAAGTGCTTTAATAGCAGCCTGGCTATCTGAACAGAAGTATATTACTTTGCCCATTACGTGCTGCTGAAGTGCTGATTGCACTCCGCACATAAGAGCAAAGATTTCGGCCTGAAAAACCGTGCAGTGTCTACCAAGTGAATAAGACTGATACAGCCTTAGCTCACGAGAATAAACACCAGCACCTGCTCGACCTTCGAGAAGGGAGCCATCAGTGTAACATACGATGCCGTCTGAAATACTTCTTTCCAGATAACCAGATGTCCACTCTTCCCGGGAAGGGAATTTCGTGGAAAATGTCCTATATGGAAAATTACAAGCAATTGTAAGATCACTTGGAGCAAGGACAATTTTGTCCCAATTCACTAAAAGTGGAAACAACGAGGTGTGTGTTGAACTGCGGTTCACAGGAGTTTCCTCTAGTAGACCGAGTACCCGTAACCGGTAAGTGCAAGAAAGGGCTTCTTGTTTGAGATGAATGTGTAGTGGGGCAACGTCAAAGAGAACTTCTAGCGCTGCCGTAGGAGTTGAAGAGAACGCTCCAGACATCGCCATTAAGCACATCCTTTGGAGATGGCCTAATTTTGATTGGACCGTTCTCACTTCACCCTTTTGCCACCACACAAGACATCCATAAGCCAATATTGGCCGAACCACAGTTGTGTAAATCCATTTGATATACTTGGGTTTTAGACCCCAAGTTGTACCAAAAGTACGCCGGCATTGCCCGAAGGCCATACAAGCTTTCTTGATTCTGAACTCAATGTGAGGTGTCCAGGAAAGCTTGGAATCAAGAATGACTCCAACGTACTTTACCTGTTCGGTCACATCGATTTCAGAATCAAAGAGACGCAAAGGTCGAACGCCATTACGGTTTCGCCTTTCCGTGAAAAGAACAATAGATGTTTTACTCGGATTAACCGAAAGGCCATATTGGCGACACCAACCCTCAACTACCTGAAGGGCGTTTTGCATCAGGTCGAAAAGGGTGCTGATGCACATACCAACTAACAATGTTAGGTAGTCGTCGGCAAAACCATAAGTAGGAAAACCGCTATTATTGAGTTGCCTCAATAGCGTATCTGCTACGAGATTCCACAAAAGCGGTGATAAGACTCCCCCTTGGGGGCATCCACAAACACTCAATTTCCTAATCCCTGCTAGACGCAATGTCGAGAAGAGATATCGGTTTTTGAGCATTTGGTGAATCCAATTGGAAATCATTGGAGATATACCATGACTCCGTGCGGCTTCCAATATGGCATCGAAAGGCACGTTGTCAAAGGCACCCTCGATATCTAAGAAAACACCCAAACAAGATTGCTTTTGAGCGAATGCTTTCTCGATATCGTAAACAACCTTGTGTAAAAGAGTCACAGTGGACTTACCAGATTGGTAGGCATGTTGGTTCACATGAAGAGGCACGTTGGCCAGATGAACATCACGGATATGATGATCCACAATGCGTTCTAAGCATTTCAGAAGAAAAGAGGTCAAACTGATAGGTCTGAAACTCTTTGCTTCTTCATACGACGCACGACCCACTTTCGGAATAAACTTTACAGTAATATCCCTCCAGGATTTGGGAATATACCCTGTAGCAAAACTGCAAACAAGTAGTTTTTTCAAAACATGTTTGAAATAATCAAATCCCTTCTGAAGCAAAATAGGATAAATCCCATCTGCCCCAGGAGATTTGAAAGGAGCAAAGCTATTAAGAGCCCACTCAATTGATTCTATAGTTACAATACTCCGAGCCGAAGCTAAAGAATCATAACTACAAGAAAAGACATCAGGATCATCCGAAGATGTAATATCCACACATCCAGGGAAGTGTGTGCTGAATAAGCATTCCAGAACTTCCTCATCAGAGGAAGTCAGATCGCCATTTGGCAAACGAAGTTCGTTCACCCGGAAATCCTTAGATTTCGCAAGGATTTTGTTTAACCGACTGACTTCACTCAAGCTGGAAACATTTGTACAAAGGTTTTTCCAGCCGGATCGTTCAGCAGACCGGAGAGCTTTCCTGTAGGCCTTGCGAGCCGACCTGAAAGCCTCCGAACCAGCCGAACGTCGTCTGTTCCAACTCTTTCTACATTGTTTCCTGAGTTTCGCCAGATCAGAGTTCCACCAAGGGGTTCCTCTTGTGATCTTCACAGACCGTAGAGGGCATGCTTCTTCAAAAGCTTCCATGATGAAGGTCGTTGTAGTATCAACGGCATCATCTAAATCACTTGGAGTGTCAATGGATGGTGAATATCCATGAAATTTGGCTGCAACCAAATCAGTATAAAGATCCCAGTTTGTTGACCGAGGATTCCTGAAACGCAATGTTTGCGAAGTAACATTTAAACGTTCAAAAAAGATATAGCGATGGTCAGATAAAGATTCTTCATCTGACACATGCCAATTGGTCAGCTCGTGACTAATTCTGCTAGAGCAAAGCGTTATATCTAACACTTCCTCTCTAGCAGATACCATGAAGGTTGGGCGGTTGCCTATGTTAAGTAATGCAAGATCTGTACTACTTAAGTACTCCATCAAACTGGAGCCTCTCAAGTTAATGTCTGAGCTGTCCCAGATGATATGGTGAGCATTAGCATCACTGCCAACAATTAGCGGAAGGCCTTTTGAAGTGCAGTATGCGATGACTTGTTTGAAAGCATCCGTAGGGGATGGTTCATCATGTGGTAAATACACAGAACAATAGACGTATTTCCTGTTGAGGTTTCCAACAGATACATCAATTGTGATAGCACATACATCTCTGGTGGTTAGTTCAGAGATGAGTGTAGCAACTATTGCGTTGTTGACAAGCACACAGGCTCGAGGCATGACACGCGAGTTTGCCATTTCATGTTTACTGAAAGTGGCAAACACCGGGTTCACAAGGTTTCCTAGATAGAAATTTCCCTTACGAAAGTAAGGTTCTTGTACCAAGGCCACTTGGGCTGTACCATTTTGCATAAGTCTGCAAAGATTGATCGTTGCTGTTCTTTTATGCTGAAGATTGATCTGAGCTATCCTAACCGTAGCCACTACCCAAACTAGGTAAGATTAAACTTTTCGCAACAGCAGCACAACAAAGAACAGCAACAATAAAACCAAATCGGTATCGATTGGAAAACGCCAAAGGCGAGGATACACAGAATACACTGTGTAAATCGCATAATGCGAAACCATATAGGTGAAAATTTAAACTAATTAACAACACCTTCATAATCCCGCCCTTATTTAGCCTCAAGTGAGACTAAAGAAGGGCAGCTGATTGTCTCGGAGAAACACAAGGTCCACTGCACCATTGCTCCGGTTAGCGCAGTAAGGGCTACATACTGTGGAGGGCGCCCTGGTACTCCACAGGCTCCGTTAGCGGTTAGGTTTTTATTAGACCCCCCTAGCCATTCATTCCTAGGCACGGTAAGCATAAAGCCGCATCACACCATGAATTAGGGGTCACCTGTTGGTGGATTCTTACCACCGGAACAGGCGGTCCGTAGTGTTATTCTTAGCCAATTGAGACAATCGCTACCGACACTACACAGCTATCTAGGCTGATCGAGAAAAGAAGTTAATATTGATGATCAACTTCATACGGACTCGAACAGCCGTTTGCTGAACATGAATGATGAGCTTAAGTTACCATGCCACTATCCCTCGCATCAGTATAAGTCGAAAGAACAGCTTATGATTCAAAGGAGGAATTTTTTTAAATAAAATATTGACAGGTTCAACGCCAACTAATCCCTGAATGTCAAAACTAGAAAGAATAGCCTATGATTAAAAGAAGGAAATATTTCTGATGATCATATGAGCCATTTTTCTAAATGACAACAATGTTGATGATGATATTGATTTTCACGGGTTATTGAACGCTACCTCCTCTGCCGTAATTCTGCAAAGTGACGTAAGCGCCATTCAAAATTCCGAAATTTTTTGGTATATTACATATATATATAATATCTAGTGTAAAAATAACACTGTCCATTGCCTGCTGTATTGGAATGCAAGATCTAGTCGTAATCTATCATCTATGGAAAGAAACTTAGAGGATGACCAAAAGTTTTAGGCATTATAACCAAAAAATGGGCCAAAACTATCAATGTCGCTTACGTCACTTTGCAGAATTACGGCAGTCCTGTCAAAATTCTTTTATAAAATCGGCTCATAAAATGGACTATTGGTAGTTGGAATGTCAAAAACTTCCTCTGAATTATTTTCAACATAGGGTGTGGGACCATTTAAGCAGGGGGACCTATTTTGGTCACTTGCTGCTCTATTCAGTCAAATTTCAACCGATTGACTTGACTTTCGGGACACTTTCAGATACGTACAGTATCTAACCATGTTCAAAAAGTGAAGTCAAAATAGGTCCCCCTGCCCAAATGGTCCCAGACCCTAATTTAGGCAAATGGCCGGACACCTGCAGGAAGAGTCCTTAGGGCACCCCTGAGGGAATCTCGGGAATAATCTGCTGAAAGAACTCCGAAGGCATCCTGTGTGAAATGCCTAAAGCAATTCCGGAAGGAATCAATGAAGGACTCCCGGGGAAAGTCAATGCAGAAATTTTATTAAATATTACGGAATAAATCCCGAAAAAAACTCAGAATGAATCTTAGGAGAAATTTCTAGAGGAAACCTGGGAGAAGTCAACGAAGAAGTCCTGGGTGGAATCCCTGAAGGAAGCCTGGGAGAAAAACCTTAATCAATTCCGGGAGAAAATACAGGAGGAATCCTTAGGTCTTAGGAATAATTAGTCAAAAAAAATCTGCAAAAAATCCGTACATGACTACCGAGAGGAATCCCTGACGGAATGCAGAAAACTGGATTAGCTGGATAATCGAAAGGATCCCAGGAGAAATTTCAGAAAAATCCTGGAGGAATCCCTGAATGATTTGCCGGAGAAATTCCGTAATGAAATCAGGAAACGAACAATATGATGAACCGGGAAAGGAATCCCCGAAGGCTAGGGGGAGTTATTGAAAGAATCATTTTCCATTTCCATTTTCCATTTTCAGGACCTGAATATCCTGAGAGATATCAATTAACCACGCTAGAAGTTTTTGAAGGAATCCCAAAAAGGATTCAAGAGATATATCTACATAGGGTTCTAAGATTGCCAGCCTCGGGCTAATAATCTCGTTTTTGATGGAGGAAGTAAAGATAATCTGGTCTATTTCGGTCTAGTCTACACACAGCCTTGGGAATCACTTAGAAAATGATAGAATCGACTGTTCCTAAAAAATTTCTTGTTATTATGAATGCTTGCAGTGTATCTGAGATGCAATTGGGCACTGCATGAAATTCTCTCCTTCTCTTTCACTCTTACAAAATTTGTAAACAACAAGGCCAAGAAATGTCAAAATCCCATATAAAATCAAAACAATGCAGTGCCCTATATAAACAAGTATTAAAGCTACCAGGCCTACTCTGCCGTAATTCTGCAATGTGACGAAAGAGACCTTCCAGAAATCGTCAACGGGGACATCCCGCACCAACCATTTTGTAAAGAACGTAATAAAAATATTAAGCAAATACATTGGGAGTGACGTAGTTAAGAAAGTTAATGTCACTCCGGTGATGAACTTCTTTCTGGGATAGGGCATAGGGATTTACACCTTCTGTCCAGGCACATAAGCCATGACTTAGGCGCCAATATTCGCTTTCTGAAAAAATAACAAATAACAAATAAGATTTGATTTCACCAGTTCTTCGGCACCTCTATTGGCATGGCACGTGTTCGATTCCATTCCTTGTACCTACGATGTTTAATTGTACAAAACGTAGAATGCATCATCCCTTGTCGATTGAATCTAAAATCCACTTTTTCAGAGAATGATTGCCTAATCGGGCATACACCAGTTTTCATTCATTTTTTCCCTAAAGGACATCAACAACGATAAGCGGCCGATGTGCAGATGTTTTATACAATATGTTTTCCGAGGATCGTGGTTTGATGATATGTATCAGTAGGTGGGGAAGTACCTCTGGAGATAATGTTCAAAAAATCAGTATTTTTCACATAGGCCGATTTTGCAGGTCTGGCAGTTTTTTCTATCGGCAAGAACTTCAGGAATGTGTGATATTTCATTTTTTTACTTAAATGAAGTCAAAATTTTGTTAGTTTGTTGAACTGTTTGAGGCATGTTTTGAAATTAAAATATTCACTTTCACAAAAATTGGCCCTTTTATACTCTTTTCTTTATTTTGATCCAAATATAATTTTTCGTCATCTAAAATCGACATAAATAGGTGTTGGAAGGTTACTTTTGAATTCGTGACTTTGTCCATTTTTTTTGAGATTTCTAATCTTTATTTCTGAACATCCCAATACTTTATTATTTTTCCTGGAAGGCTATTTGGGATACCGATTTTTTAAGACGAAAACATTTTGATGGTTTATTATTATTTTTTTAATTTTATTTTTTTTTTCGTTGAAAATTTTATATTATTACTCGGGTTTGATAAACGGTCAGCGTGTTTCTATGGGTCAATAAAGTGGACTGATCGTTTTTGGGAATTTTCAGTGTAATATGCATGAGATACTGCATTCTTAGTTTTTGAGAATGCACCAAATTGATTTGCCCCATAACACTTTACTGTGATAGAATGATTTAGAAAAAATAAAAATAAAATATGTTGTAGCGATTTAATATTGAAGAAACAATGATACATATCTGAAAGGTGACCAAAACATCAATATTTCAATGATCCAAATATGTACACACTCATTTCTGAATTGCCTGTTCGGTACTTTTTTGACGAGATTAGAACAGCAGTACGATCTCGGCAGTTTTGGTAATCGATTTTACTGAGGTTCAATAAAACACCTGTCAAAATTGTATGGAAAAGGTAAACAATGCATTATTGCTGAACGAGTTCGGTGCTCAGCAGTTTTAATCTCGTCAAAAAATTACCGAGCTCGGTAATCAAAATTAAGTGTGTAAAAAGGTTTTTAAAGACAGCAAAGTCATTTTGAATATGCAAAGCAGTCCTAACTACCTGCTAGAAATAGGTATATAAGTTTTGATTTGAAAGAAAAAAGTACAAAAAATGATCAAACTATACCTCGTCTCTAGGCGGAGTTGGGTATTAGAGATTCAAAATAAAATTTGATTTATAAATGATGTTGTTTTTTTTCTTTTGATGAGATTTTATTCTTCCACTGCTATTTATTTATTTATTTGTTTATTTATTTATATTTGATTTGATCCATCTGACATAAACATTGTCTTAATGAATATAGACTTAAAAACAGACTTAATCAGTATTGCTGCTGAATAAAGTGTTGTTCAAGAAGGGGAGAATGCATTTCACGAGAAAGGCACTCTTATCGCTGCTAGTGGATCAATCTTCGATTTCAAATCAGGCTGCATTGCTGGTTTATTGATTGAAAAGCCGATGCCACAAATTGTCATTATGGCACATAGAAGCAAAACCGGACAATAAAATTTTAGTTTTGTTTACGATGCATAATTAAAATACCAAAGAGAGAGCAGCCATCCAATAAGTGTCAAGAAAAAAAAAATACTTCTTCACAGCATTCGCCAAAGCTGAAAGACATTTGGACTGTGAGATGCAATTATAGCTGGAAGAGATTTCGAAACAAACTTCCTTTCGAGTTGAAGAGAAAGAATAACTATAACACTTTGCTCTTTTCGCATGCCGTCAAATACCACACTGCTTCACTGACGTCTGGAAAGCAATGCAATGCAGATAACTTGTGCTATCCTAGCCCTGATTATTGAGCTTCCTCAGCAGAAAAAGTTTCCCTGTCACCGGCTTCATTAAATTCTTCCGGTAATTGTGGCTTTTGAGAAACTGACGGATTATGACGTGCTGAGTGATCTGGAACAAAATGTTAAATAATTTAGGTACTTGTTATTATTAGTTTCTCGGTTCATTTCTTCCGCAAAAATTTACATCAAACTCAGTGAGGTTGTAAAGAAACTTGATAATAATTGCCGAACTTGTCACCTTTTCCACGTAGGTACTACACAGCGTCTAACAATCTCATTATTATCATAAAATGCATCCAAATGAAAATCTTCCATCATTACGGCAAGGACCTCTTCCAGTTGTATCGCTCGTCGCTCTCAGTAGTAGTGATGTAAGAGATAATCGGATTAGAATGGATGAGGACTTGCATATGTCACCTTTTCATAAGCGCACCTCTCCTAACGACAGTGGTGAAAAACGGCACCTCTTCCGTCGAAATTGGAGCTGAAGCATTACAACGTGCCTCTTCAATCTATCTTCAGGATGCTTCATGTTTTTTTTTGCATAAATAGAAAAGATGTGTTCTGCTTGGTCGGTGATAGATTCTCAACGAATGTTACCACGTCAGAGTTGCATCTAGGAGTGAGTGACACTTGTAATGCTAATTTGAAATAGGTCGTCCGTCCAACCAATAAACTGAGCAGCTCAAAAAAGTTGAAATATTCAATATTGCATATTTTTCCAATTTTGATTCATTTTTTGACTTCCAAAAATGACATGAAATGTGTGAACATATTAGTTTTCAAAAATAATGAACTATCTTAATCAACACCTTCCTTGGTGTCATTTCGTTATCAACCCACTACTGGCAGCGTCAGTTTCATCATTATTACCGAATTGCTGGTTACCTCCCGGTTGAGCAATAATATCAAGAGATGCTTCAAGCCAGAGAGAGAAAGTTCGCATTCGCTTCTGTCTGGTTGGATGCAGTTGAGCAGGTAAGAGAAATATGATTTATAACGAATTCATTCTACACCGGCAAGTCACGACACGACGGCTGAAAGCGCGTTACGATGACACGGTTAATCCCGAGAAAAGATTACGGAAAGGGATTTTCTTCGGCGTAGAATGAAGAAGATGTGCAATCAAAATGGTATTTATGAAAGGATAGGAATGACTACATGGGATATGATATAGCTACATAAATCGGATCTCATGTTAGGCTCAATTTACGCCCATAGATCACTTTTCATCTAACTTCAATGATTAAAGCCTGTATCCGCAATAATCGGGACATAGAAGTACGTCAGTAGCTCTGTAATGAATCGGTAAAATTGGCTAAATAATTGACTGAGAACTCTTTGGTGTATGTTTATTATTTGTGCCAAATTTCATAAAAATCGATGCATTACTTTTAACTGTGGATGAAAAACAAACAAACGTGGTTTTAAGCATTTTGTACAATCATGACCAATTTTCATTCGCATAGTAGATGGCTCTTCTACGCTACAGTTCAATGTTCTATGATGATAATTATGAAATTTCGTTAGCAGTTATGATACTTATAGAGACACATTCTTGCAAAATTTCATCAACTTTGACCAATTGGTTTGAAAGCTACTGGTGTTGATAGAGGTGAGTGTTAGTGAAAATTTTTCGTGTTTTTCATGTGCGATTTTTGCCAATTCATAACTTTTGAATTTCTCTGCCAATTTTCATGAAATTTTCACAGAAGCTAGTTTATTATGTGTATATTATGCCTGCAAAATTTGATGATTATTGGTATAGTACTTTCAATAGTACAATGGAAACAATAAAGGGCGCTGACTAGTTGCTGTCTGAGAGGCTAAAATCACGTTCAGTCCCAAAACATGTTTCGACTATAAAATTGTTGATAGTGTATCGATTTTTTTTTTAATTAATTTTGCCCATGGAACAAATGTAGATTGAGAGGTTTGTGTTCAAAATTTCAGCCGTTTCCTGTGCCAAATTCAAAAGTTACAGCGCTGATAAGCAAAACTTGGGGCTGTACAAAATTCAATGGCGCACATTTTACTCTTTCGTTGCTACAACAAAAAGTACTGCACCGATTCACATGAAATTTTGTAGGTGAAATGAACACATCTTAAGATGTTATTAGGCAAAATTTGAGCAATTTTAATGTATCTATTGCAGAGTTACAGCTGTGTTTCTGTGTCCCGAATATTGCGGATACAGGCTTTATTGTCGAACAAGCATTTACATTGCGATATGAAATAGTCACCTACTCTTTTCTATTGCGTCTTTTAGATAAAATGTGCAGAGTATGTGATAGTGGAAAATATGACTATTTCATATAATAAAAAAATATACACATTGCTTAAGTTTTGACTGGATTTTTTTTATTATAGAGGTTTTAAACCTAGGTTCATTCGCCTCTCTTGATTGGAATGTAAATTTTCATAAACACTATTAAAAAAAAACTAAAAAATACAAGCCCAATAAAAAGTACGAACATTATTATTAAGGTACACCGGGCAAGATAAAACGCGAAGTTTTGAAAAAGGATTTCAATATAAGTTGGAAATTAATCCTTCGCCAAAAGATGGTTCGATAAAAAAACTATGTATTATGGTAAGTTTGAATAGCATCATCATTACATAATATCATGCTAACCCGCAGTTTCATCTTACCCCACCCAACTTGCCCCGTAATACCTTATTTCTTTATAATATATAGATATTTTCTGCCCAAGGCAGGTGCAGGTAAGGGATGGATAAAAATGGATTTTTGAGATTGACCAAAAATCAGTGATCGTAGTTTATGGACAGCGCCTTGAAAATTCTGAGCTACTCGAATGTACTCAAAAAAGTTAAAAATTAACCAAATTTACCAGTGCCGATTTGCAGGCCTCAACTCCAGCATATTTCGGTTATCATGTATGGATACGTGCCCCAACGATTGTAAAATACATTATTGGATTACGTCGGCATGCAAGAATCCTTTGAGAACTCCTGCGATAATACCTGGAAAAATTGCGGAAATTATACTGAAATTACGAAAAATTTCTAAAATAATTCCTCTAAAAAGATCCGGGAATGATCCTCGGAGAAACTCTGGAAGGAATCTCACGAAGGGCTCTAGGAGGAAGCACTGGCAGAGTTCCGGCAGAAATAACTGAAAGATTTAGAAAAGGGTTTCCCAAAGGAAATCCGAATGGATACTTTGGATGAAATGTTTGTTGAAATTTCGGGAAAAGTTGCAGATGATACACCGAGAATAACACCCTGAAGATACCCGGGAGACTTCCGATATGCGAGAATCGGCGAAAACATTTTTTTTTATTTTCCTGAAAGAATATCTGAAAGAATTTCGTGAGGAATGCTTGTTGAAATTCTGAAATGAATCCCCTGAATAAATAATAAAAAAAAACTAAGAAAAAATTCCGGACGGAGTCCTTGGGAAAATAAAACGGATCTTTGAAAAAATAAATCGGGAAGGATCCAGGAAGAATTCTCTGTAAGAATTTCCGGAGGAAAGCCTACAAAATGCCGAGAGTAAGCCTGAAAATAGTTTCAGATTTAATGACAGTAAAGATTCAAAATTTCGGGAGGAATCCCTGGTAGCATTCAGAGAAGATAACCTGGAAGTTTGAGAAAAAAAATCTGGAGCTAACCTCAAGGGAGTTTTACGAGAAATTACGTAAAGTATTATGAAAGAAATTTCTTGGAAAAAAAAAATAATCCTGGAATCCTGGATGAGAAATTCACTGCAAAAAAAAATCAGGAACAGCACCGACAAGAAATCATGGAGCAATCCTGGAAAAAAATACGATGAGAAAAAACCTCAAAGGGATCTTAAAAATTACATATAAATGTCCAAACAAAACATCAAAAGTTTCTTGGAAGTATTGAATGCTACGTATAGACAATTCCAAACACCAACAATCAAATCGGACAAGTTTGAAATGCTTTGAATAGTCCTCATATAAAACGAAGACGCAACTATGTACTTCAATAAAAGGCCTGAACTTTAAAAGTTCTGTGACATTCGGATATAATTTAAGCTATGTGAATTAATCTTACATGACCTGTAAAGCAACTTTGAAAAAGTTCATCCATGTGTGCTCTTGGTATGAAAGCACATGTCTTCATAACCAATTGAGTCGCCTATTGCCACGATCATGATCACGATCAGTTTTGAAATAAATTTCCACCAACAGTCATGAACAGCTTTTAAATTGGTCACTTCTCCGTCTTCCCCGAAGGCACTTGAAACCTGTTATGCATTAGCCACTGGCTTTTGTAGATCTGAAAATATTTTTGTAGCCATCGAGCCGTAATACCATACTCATATTGGAACCAGAAAGTAGTTTACAAAAATACCCAAATATCCCAAAATCTCGGGTAAATGCTTATTCAAATTTCGAAGACACGGTGTGTTTTTAATTGACAAATTGAGAGATAAATGGCCAAACTCCAAGAACATGGCCATTCGTAGCACCTTCTTTCAGCAAAGCCTCCCGTATCGTTACACCTGGAGATAACCGCAACAAACAGAATCGCAAATCGACCACGTTCTGATTGATGGACGGCACTTCTCCGACATGATCGACGCCAGAACCTATCGTAGCGCTAATATCGACTCTGATCACTACCTGGTGATGGTTAAACTGCGCCCAAAACTCTCCGTTATTAACAATGTACAGTACCGGCGGCTGCCCCGGTACGATCTAGAGCGACTGAAGCAACCGGATGTCGCCACCGCATACGCGCAGAATCTCGAGGCAGCTTTGCCAGACGAGGGTGTGCTCGATGTGGCCCCTCTAGAGGACTGCTGGAGTACAGTCAAAGCAGCCATCAACAACGCAGCCGAGAGCACTATCGGGTACGTAGAACGGAGTCGACGAAACGATTGGTTCGACGAGGAGTGCAGAGCGGTTCTGGAGGAGAAGGATGTAGCGCAGGCGGAAATGCTGCAGCATGGAACCCGACAGAATGTGGAGTGATACAGACAGAAGCGGGAGCAGCAGACCCGTCTCTTCCGGGAGAAAAAGCGTCGCCTGGCAGAAGCGGAGTGCGAGGAAATGGAACTGCTGAGCCGTTGACAAGAAACACGTAAATTCTGCCAGAAGCTCAAGCCGAAATCTGCAGGGATAAGGACGGGAGCCTCCTGACGGACAAACTTGAGGTGATTGAAAGGTGGAAGCAACACTTCAACGAGCACCCGAATGGCGAAGAAAATGTAGGCACGGAGGACCAAGGCAGCGGAGGAAATGACTATGTTGGTGCAGCAGAGGACGGGAACAAACCAACTCCCACGCTGAGGGAAGTTAAGGATGCTATCCACCAGCTCAAAAACAACAAAGCGGCTGGTAAGGACGGTATCGCAGCAGAACTCATCAAGATGGGCCCGGAAAAGTTGGCCACCTGTCTGCACCAGTTAGTAGTCAAGATCTGGAAAACCGAACAGCTACCGGAGGAGTGGAAGGAAGGGATAATCTGTCCCATCCACAAGAAAGGCGACAAGTTAATGTGTGAGAACTTTCGAGCAATCACCGTTTTGAATGCCGCCTACAAAGTGCTATCCCAGATCATCTTCCGTCGTCTTTCACCTAAAGTAAATGAGTTCGTGGGAAGTTACCAAGCCGGTTTCATCGACGGCCGGTCGACAACGGACCAGATCTTCACCGTACGGCAAATCCTCCAGAAATGCCGTGAATACCAGGTCCCAACGCATCACCTGTTCATCGACTTCAAAGCGGCATACGGCAGTATCGACCGCGCAGAGCTTTAGAAAATTATGGACGAGAACAGCTTTCCCGGGAAGCTTACCAGACTGATAAGAGCAACGATGGACGGTGTGCAGAACAGCGTAAGGATTTCGGGTGAACTATCCAGTTCATTCGAATCGCGACGGGGACTACGACAAGGTGATGGACTTTCCTGCCTACTATTCAACATCTCCCTGGAAGGTGTTATGTGACGAGCCGGGCTCAACAGCCGGGGTACGATCTTCACGAAATCCGGCCAATTTGTCTGTTTTGCGGATGATATGGATATTATTGCTAGAACATTTGGAAAGGTGATAGAACTGTGCACCCACCTGAAACGTGAAGCAGCAAAGGTCGGACTGGTGGTGAATGCGGCTAAGACAAAGTACATGCTGGTAGGTGGGACTGAGCGAGACAGGACAAGCCTTGGCAGCAATGTTACGATAGACGGGGATACCTTCGAGGTGGTAGAAGAATTCGTCTACCTCGGTTCCTTGCTAACGGCTGACAATAACGTGAGCCGTGAAATACGAAGGCGCATCATCAGTGGAAGTCGTGCCTACTATGGGCTCCAGAAGAAACTGCGGTCAAAAAAGATCCACCCACGCACCAAATGTACCATGTACAAGACACTAATAAGACCGATGGTTCTCTACGGACACGAGACATGGACTATGCTCGAGGAGGACCTTCAAGCATGCGTAGTTTTCGGGCGACGCGTGCTAAAGACGATCTTTGGCGGCGTGCAGGAGAACGGTATGTGGCGGAGAAGTATGAACCACGAGCTCGCTGCACTCTTCGGTGAACCCAACATTCTGAAAGTGGCTAAAGCTGGACGGATACGGTGGGCAGGGAATGTTGCAAGAATGCCGGACTACAACTCCCCCCCCCCTTCTTGTGCACGGGCTTGTGAGGAGATACGTACAGTATCTAAACCTATACAATTCAAATAAATTGGTATGAAATTGACTTAGTTATGGCGACAACGATTTAATGATCAATCGATTCTGACTATACATGTCAATGGTTGCTCCTCCGAGATTGATCTGAGCTGGTACCAATTGCACTGAAATCCAAATGAATGAGGGTTGACACACTCCACTTAGTGCAATTTAAGCAGCTTATGCATTTTTGATCAATAACGGCGCCGGCCAAGTCCTTAAAGTCAGCTTGGAAAGAAAAGGAATCGAATGTTAGAGTGTAACTTGCTGTTGCTACAAGAGACCAAGAGAACTCTGCGTCCCCACTGGGATATTTGTTAGATGGAAAGGAAGGGAGTTCTGGGAGTGGGTCGGTGATGCGATCCATGGATAGGGACCGTCCATAATTGACGTGGCTTTTTTTAAAGCGATTTTTAATACCCCCCTCCCCCCTCGTAGCATTTCATCACAAATTCGGATACGCCCCCCCCCCCTATAAATGACGTAGCTTGATAAACACCCCCCCCCCCCTCTCAACAATTTTTTTTTTTAGAAACGCTAAGAAAATCGAAACTATGTTCTGATATCAATTATAACTTGTACGTTTAACAAATACTTATTAAAAAAAAAACAACAACAATAGAAAGAAAATATTGCCGACTGCCTGAACCTTGCCGACATCAAGACCAAAGGTGCAACCAGTGGAGATTATCACCAAAGCTAATGACTCAATAAACCGCTCATCGTTCTGCTTGATGCTGAAAAACAGAAAGTTGAACTACTGCAATCTGTCAACTGTAATCTGCTAAGAATATCAAATTGGTTTCATTTGAATAAAATGCACCATGAACTTTGAGGGACCCTGCAGGAGTTTCTTCTAAAATTCTTTCAGCATTTCAGTCTAAAATTCCTCAAGGAGCTTCTTTTGGGATTCCCATTTTTGAGAATTCCTTCCTTTTCAATTTCTGCAACACTTCCCTCCAAGAATTCCTTCCGGAATTTCTTCTTAGTTTCCACCAAAAGATGCTTCTCAGATTTCTCCGGAAGTTTTATTTTTTTAAAGATTTTTTAAGGTTTCTTCCACCAGTAGTTTCTTCGAACATCTGTTCAAAGATTGTTCGGAATTTCTTTTAAGATTCCATCAGATCTTCTTTCTGGGTTTCCTAAAGAAGGTTCCAGTAGTTCCTTCTGGGTTTCTTTCAAGAATTCCTTCCGGAATTCAATCAGATACTCATTCTGAGATTTTTGTAAGAATTTCTTCCGCACGCGAAAAATCCGTTCTGATAAACGTGAACTAACAAACATACACCGTGAACTATAACTAGTTCCAGCTGTCAATATAGGCGTTCTAGAGAACGTGACATCTAGTTCACAGTACACATGTCTTATTGTTGTTATGGTTGCTATGCATAGTTTCCGTTGCTGTGACTGGGAGTGCACGTACATCGGATCGGATTTCTTTTGTGTGCGACATACTTTCAAAACCCCTCCAGGAGTTGCTTCTGGGATTCCTCCAGGAATTCTTTTTCGGATTACTTCAGGAATTCCTTCCTGGATTCTTCTGGGTGTTTCTTCTGGGATTCTTCGAAAATTTTCATCTAGGATTCATCCAGGATTTTTATCCCGGGACTCCTCCAGGATTTTTTTCCGGTATCCCTCCATTCACTCCTTTCAATATTTCTCCAGGATCTCTTAGAATTCCGCGAGAAATCCTTGTACGGATTTCTTCCATAGTTCCTTCTAGAATTCTTCCTGAACTTTATTTCTTAGATTTCACCAAAAGTTCTATCTGGATATCTTCCGGGATTCCCCGAAAAATCTGGACTCCTTAAGAAATTCCTTCTGGGATTCCATCAAAAACTTCTTCCGTGTTTTCTACATAAATTGAACCAGGAGCTCCTTCTGAGATTCTTCAAGATTTCTTAAGATTTCTCAAGATTGCTCCAGGAACTCCTCACGGGATTTCTTTTGGAATTTGTCTATGATTTCTTTTCAAGATTCCTCCAAGAGTTGCTTCTGAAATTCTGCTGGAAGTTCCTTCAAGGATGCCTCCAAATCCATTTGGAATGTTTTTAGAATTTGTTGTAGGATTTCTTCGAGGAAGTCCTGTAGAAACTATATAAGGAACTCCTCGAATAATGCCATTATGCCAAAAACTTATTTTTTTCCTTTGCAGCCTTAGCGGTGTGCAGTGCCTTATAGCAAGCAGCAAACTATTGGTCGTGAGAAGCATTTGAGCGATATTGAAATTTTTCTGCGTACACAATACATTATTCTTTAAGCAGGATTTCAAACCATTTTCTCAGATACAGTTGTTGCGTCCGATAGCTGCATGTATTATGAAAGGAAATCGGCATTTATGTTCATTATTTGTTATTTACATTAATGCGAATGGAAAGAGAAATCATGCAATATATTTTTTCTTCGATTTACTAATACTTAATGCAAGTAAAAATTTTATTAATTATGAAATACTTTTTTCAATAGGCTTAGTAGAAAGCTACGTAGCATATCATAAATCCCTACCCCCTAACGCCACACTTCGTCACAAAATCACAAACACCCCCCTCACCCCAAAAAAGCTACGTCATTTATGGACGACCCCATAGGGGATATTTATGGTGTTTGTAAGGTGATAGATTGTGTGGTTAATACAATGAAAGTCAAGGGGCACAGTTCGCTTTGGTTGCATATATTGTAGACAGTGCTGTGGAAGTTGTAAGGAAGGGAAACGACTTTTTTTCAATTCGTTGCTCGTTTCTAGCGATGACTGATAGCTAAGATCATATGAATATACAGTAGGAGCAAAGGGACGGGCCAGGAATTGAACACATGATCTTCTCCATACGAATCAGAAGCGGTAGCCTAGACCACCAAGCCCGTCTTGAATTGACTTAATAATAGCGCCAAGTACCCAAAATAGGTATACCTACCAAAATGGTGCAATACCCTATAGCTTTTCATATGTAACGATTTTAATATTGGAAAACAGAAAAGGAACAATTTAAATAATAAAATAAACATTGCATCAAAAAAAATGCAGCAAAAACTTAATAAATCTGATAAGTAGCTTCCACATTATCAAAACTAGACAGTACTCTGTTGCCTCCCATTTTATTGCAATAATAAATTTGTTCCATTCGGAACCAAATCGTTCACATGTTTCTTGAAAATATTTTATCGAAATCATATCTCATACAAGCCCATAACTCAGCGACATTTTTTATCGGGTCGTCTTGTCGTAATTCTTGTTCAAATAGCGTTCCTCAACCTGGAGAGTTCTTCTGGCTTGGTAATTTTTCCACCACCCAGTCAGTGGTGACAGCTTGGAGGACTGAAGCTAACGTGTCGTCCCCACCGACATACATATATCATCATCCTCCTCCGACGACGACGACGACGGGAATATGTGAAAAGGCTTGCCGCGTCCCTCCCCCTCAATGCATCGCCCGCCATGGGTGCCAGGAAAAACTGCGCCAACATTTGTTAGCGTCAAAAATTTATCGCACTTGTCACATTACCATTTCAAACGATCGAATGGCGCGCGGCGTCGTCGTCGGTGGGCGTTTGTGTCATCACTCTCGAACGCCGCCGTCGTCGCCGGCCGTAAATGATTAATCTGGGACATTTGTTAGCGCTTTCTGAACAATTGGGCGTCACATCTCCCAGTTTGAATGGCGAGCCTTAGGGGGCTTACTCCTACACGCGAAGACTTTGGGGTTTGCTCGCTTTGTGACAGGTAATGAGGCTTGTTCAAGAAAAAAATTTCGTTTCATTATTTGCGGGATAGGATGAAATATTACTTTTATGATGCGGAGGATGCTGTCTGACGAGCCGGCATGTCGTTTCAAAGTTCAGGATTGCCAATCTTGAAATTCTACTGTGAGTACAGGCGGAAGTCACCAAGGATGCGCACAAAAAAACATAAGAGAAGCAACATTTGTTCCACGATATTGCATATTTGTATTCCATTTCGGTTCATAAAACAGAACTGCGCAGGAAACCAGCCAGCGTCTTATGGCTTGGAAGGATAGCAGGATAGTAGGTTATCAAAAGTCTGCATATGTATATTCTCTCGAGATTGAAATCATAAGAGCAATGTGGAAGCAACATTCGAAAGACAGCTTCTGTAAAATTCAAATTATGATTTGTTCAATGAGAAGAGAAAAAGCTGATATGACTTTTAGTAGAATTCCAGGATAAATTGTTTGCGAACTTTTCAAAGGTACAGATGGATTGCAGGGAAGTAATAGCAATCCTCAACAACTTTATCATTACAAACGTTTTGATTAAACTGCATAAAGCAATAATCGTTGCACAAACATAATTCAGGTCATAATTAATGTCGGTGCAGTAGGACCTTGGGTGCAAATGATTGTGCGATAGTATTCCTTGGAGTTTTCAGCAGAAATAATACAGATTTAATTTCATGAGAACTTATGAAAATTTGTATTTTAATACTTTCGATTGTGTGCCAAATTTATAAATGGTATAATTACATAGTTTGCTATGAATATGCTTGAAGCATCTCTCATATATCTTGTATAGCATTTCATATACAGGAGATGGCCAAAATGTTTGGGATAGGCAACTTCTTTCTCCCACAAAAAAATTCAACATGCTGTAACTTTTCATAGAGTGCATCAAAAAATCTCAAATGTTGACTGTTTGTCAACCTATTATGTGTGCATCATTGGTACAAATTTGTGCTCGATTGAATAATTTTTCGCGAAGTTAGAACCGTTCGCGTAAAACACTATTTTTTAGTACAACTATTTTTTGAACTGTCATATCTCGGAAACCAGTGAACCGAATTGAATGAATTTTTTAACGCTTATCAACAATATATTGATACTTAATACGACGTTATAAAATGTAATATTTTTTCACGGCGAATTAAGTTATATCGGGTTGAAATTTTTACCCATATAGAGGAAAATAAGTAAAATTTACAATACCACACAAAAATTATTAAATGTGTTCGTCCTTCAATCTAAATAGGCTCTAATATATCTGATTGAAGATAATTTGAGAACAGAAGTGGAAAATCTTTTGATATCAACACTAAAATTTATTGACACTGATGTAAAAAAAATACATTTTTTCGAGAAAAGTCCAAAAAGTGTCAATCCATGATAACTTTTTTCAACGTTTGAAAAGTACCTATGTTTTAAAAGTTTGTGAAGCATTTACATATTGTTAGTGTACGTTCAAAATTTCATTCAATTCGGTTTACTGGTTTCCGAGATATGACAGCTCAAAAATGAGTTGTCTAAAAAATGTGTTTTACCAGAACGGTTCTAACTTTGCGAAATATTAATCAATCGAACCCAAATTTGTACCAATGATGCACATATAATAGGTTGACAAACAGTCAAAATTTGAGATTTTTTGATTCGCTATATGGAAAGTTATAACATGTTAAACTTTTTTGTGAGAGAAAAAAAAGTTGCCTATCCCAAACATTATGGCCATCCCCTGTATTTAGTTCAATATCTTCAAGCTATAACACTGAGAGGCTTTACATCACAATATGTACTTAGTTCTGGTTCACAGCGGCTTCGATTCAACCTCTTGAACTACACACGCCTACAGTCGCCAGATCACACACATGGTCCGCTGTGCTTCACATCGCACAGTGATGCGAGGGCGGAAAAAAGTCGAAAAATCAACTTATGTATTTTGATTCAAATGTATTTTTTTTTCATTTTTTCTCGACATTTGAATAGTCTATTTTCAAAATTTGGTGCTGATTGAACGAAAATTGAATTTTTTCCAGAACTTTAAAATGGGTGTCCATCATACTTGAAATTTAAGCTCCCATATAAAATGTATGGAAAAACAAAAACAAACTTCCTCTGTGTTTTCAAATATGAGCACACATTTGTACACATTTGACGCTTTATTCATTTTGAAGATTTTTTGTCAGCTTTCAGGAAACCTAGAGGTTATTTTGCGCAAACTTGCGTAACATATGTTTTTCGGCAAAGAAACAACTAGAAATCCCATATGTTGAATGATATTTGACCTCCTGCTTTTAGTTAGCGTATTGCTTTACTTATTTTGCGAATAAAAGGAGATACATGTATATCTTCAAATTATAACGATTGTATTGCTTCCACTTCTTATCTTTTTATCATTCACCATTTTATTTTCAAAGCTCAGTCGTCTTGAAGCTTTACGGAGCCTAGACGAGAGGTCGGGAAAACATCTTTATATCTAAATTATTTCCAATATTTTCTCTAATTCTACATTGAAGAAGTTTCTATTCATTTGTATCGGCTCAGCTACCATAGCGCATAACAGAGCCGATGTTTGTTGTAGAATGTTAACATTTTTATGTGTGAAAAGTATTTTAAGACAAGACATAAATAGCTGTTATGCGCGCAGGTATTCAGCAAGAGTGCGTTGATGATATCTGTGTTCGATTTATGACCGTTCCAGAATATTTTCGTATTTAAAATTTCAATTGCGAAGGTGTCCCTGTTTCTTGATTTTCTCGAAGTAAAAAGGAGCAATTTCAAATTAGAAAGCCTGAAATAACCCTAATATTCAAATCTGATCTTTTGATAAGTTGGTTAGCTTGAATTTATCAACATAACTGTTATTGGAAGCAAAAGTTTGATATTCGCGCAAAACGTAACGCGTGGAATGTGTCAAACGCCAAAAAAGGTAAATTGGCATAGACAATTTGCAGTAAATAACTACGGAAGTCTTTAAAGAATTTTAATAGAAGCTGATGAGCAGATTTTGTTCTAGCTGGGACGTTGCGCCAATAAATAGAAGGAAGTTGTTTTAATCGAAATTGTAAACCCACATATCTAAAATGAAAAAGAGACAACATACTTGAACTTATTACCCCTGACTTAAGGGCAAAGTCTTCGGTATACCAATCCGTGTGGTCAATTAATGATTTTTAATGAAACTCAACGTACATATGTACAGATGGATATATTATTAGTAAAATTGCGAAAAATTCCACAGCTCAGGTGAGATTTGAACTCACGATCCTCATACGCTAGACAAGTGCTTTTCCAACTAAGCTACCGAGCCAATTAATGACACGGCATTTTGGTTGGTACAAGGTAATTCCAATCTCATCGATCATGCTTCATCTTTCCCTTAAATTTCACCGCAAATATATCCATCTCTTATGTACACATGCATGAAGAGCGATGCGATTTATTTACTGTTGAAACTGTTTGCCTAACTTTCAGGCGTCTCTTCATCACCGACTGTGGTGAGGAAGAACAATTGAAACCTGGTAGGCGACCAACGTGTCGTTCGCACTCTTTCATATACGACAGATTACTACAGAAGAGGTAGAAGCTCGAATATGACTTAAGGGCAAAGTCTTCGGTATACCAATCCGTGTGGTCAATTAATGAAAGTTAGGCAAACAGTTTCAACAGTAAATAAATCGCATCGCTCTTCATGCATGTGTACATAAGAGATGGATATATTTGCGGTGAAATTTAAGGGAAAGATGAAGCATGATCGATGAGATTGGAATTACCTTGTACCAACCAAAATGCCGTGTCATTAATTGGCTCGGTAGCTTAGTTGGAAAAGCGCTTGTCTAGCGTATAAGGGTCGTGAGTTCAAATCTCACCTGAGCTGTGGATTTTTTCGCAATTTTACTAATAATATATCCATCTGTACATATGTACGTTGAGTTTCATTAAAAATCATTTATTACCCCTGTTAAATGTTTCAGGTTTTGCAATTGTTCGCATTACACACTTCTGGTAAACTTTTTTTTGCCCCAAATGAGTAATTACATGCTTTTAATTTTCTATCGGATATTTTGCCTAATTCAGATAGATCCTAATTTTCGTCACTTCCACAAGCATAAACCAATAACTTTATGCTATAGCTTATTTTATCGGTAGCTATTCGAAAAATATTTCTTTACACTATTTTTTTTAGTATTAATTCAACATTTTTTGTGTTCATGAATTTTAGTAATTTTTGGAAAAAATAAAGAAATAAATAAATAAGTACTGGTACGAAATGGTTTAAGTTGGTTCAAAAGTGTAACGGTCAAACGAACCGGTTCTTCTGATCATTTAGGAGAACTTCATGTAGGAGAACTTCAACGTTTTTCAAACTGAACAATAACTTATTTTAACCGGTTCATAACTAGGTTGGTTTTAGCCAATTTGCAAAATCATTTAGTTTTGTTGATCTGTCATTCTTTCAAAATAAAAGTATCTTTTACATTGACACTGCATAGGCGGAACTTTTTTATTACTTTCAAAAGTTTATCGGATTAGTGAACCGGCTTTCCTTATCACTTATTTTGGTCCTATGATTAATCGTTCATCAAAATAAATTACAAATTAACAATTTCCAAGCTGGGCAGCAAAATTTATTAACTGTTTCATAAATTATTGTTTTTGCTTACCCGGCTCTCAAAATTATCTTTTTTTTGTCGAATGGGCATGCATTTACTAGTAGGATGAATTTCTTTATTTTACCGGTTTTCCTAATCAATTATTTTATTTTTTGTGGAAGCCATAAGAGGTAATTATCAAACAACTAACCCGGCTCACCATGTCCTTCCGACTTTGACCACCCACAGGAAGATGGGGTATTCGTAAAATACAGCGAACTTTTTGTTCATCCTTTGCCGTGACATACCATTCTCCTACATACCTCCTAAGCTCGTCCCAAGCAACACACTTGGACGTTAATAAGTTCCTATAATTTAAATGCAACTACATTGAATGTTGTGCCCTTTGTACCAATCGTCTTATTAACGACTAAATTGCAACGAAAAAAGCGCAAGAGGTGGAGCCAATATAAAACATCCATTCGTGTTATAAACGATTTTTATTCGCAATCGATTTACAACCGAGATACAACTCATGGTCGACTTACAAATTGTGACCGATTCGACAACTAGTCAGCTAGTCATCACATTCGTCTCTGCCAGTGACTATGTGTCAACAGTTTCATCAATGTGATTAATAATTATGTGGATAAAATTAACCGCAAAAAAAAAGGCTGAACGAGAACGTAAATTTTTGTGCCGCTCCTGATTTATCGGTAAATCATGCATTCTGGCTCAGTATTTTCAACGCGCCTCAGTCTACTTATCATTTTGCGAGTGAAAATTTAGACATTTGTAGTGAAAATGTACGCGCCATATTGCTTTGACTGAGTTCATTTCAGCAGCTTATTAAATGCACCCGTAAAATGCTGAAAATTAGTTTAGAATTTTTACTTGCTAAATTATGTCTAGGACAACATTGCTTCACGGCAGACAATTAAACGTTCCATAATAAATACAAAATTTCCCATAAATAATTCGAAAAGTCCCAGTGAAGAAACAGGGGTGTAAGCAGTAATAAATAACAAAAGTTCCATAAACAAATAGAAAAATGCATAAATAAATCAAAAGTTTCCATAAATAATTGATTTTTGAGCAATTAAAAACGTCAAAAATGCAATGAATAAATCAACTGTTGCAATAAAAAAAGCCAATTTTCCCACCAAATAACTTCGAATTTTCCATAAATAAATCCGATTTTTCCATAATAAATTAGAAAATTCACAATAAAAAAATATCGAAAAAGCAATAAAAAATTAAAAAAATGCAATAAAAAATGACGAAATTACCCATGAAAAACAAATGCAGAAAAGTACGAGACGGTGAAATGCTGAATCGCACTTATATGACTGAATCGACTGAAAAGCTTGCGCAACTATGATTGCAATTTACCGAGCAATTGCTTGCTGTCCGAACTCGCTATCGCTCGTCGGACCTAAAAAAAGGGATAACATCTATGTTTGCATTATACCGGGCAAATTCTTGAATCTATGGTTTGCCTAGAACCGAATCGATGCTGTTGCGGTGCATCGGATATCGGAAACTTCGGCGGCCTTCTGCCGCCTCAGTTCCTCAATCCTCTATGCGGCTTCGCCGCATGGTCTATGTTATTTTTGGCTCAAAATGCATTTACGTTTATTGCTCGTTTTTCGACATTTATTGATAATTTATTTTTTTGTTATTGCACTTTTTGAATTATTTATTGCTTTTAAGATATTTTTTTATTGTGAATTTTCTAATTTATTATGGAAAAATCGGATTTATTTATGGAAAATTCGAAGTTTTTTGGTGGGAAAATTGGCTTTTTTTATTGCAACAGTTGAATTATTCATTGCATTTTTGACGTTTTTAATTGCTCAAAAATCAATTATTTATGGAAACTTTTGATTTATTTATGCACTTTTCTATTTGTTTATGGAACTTTTGTTGTTTATTACTGCTTACACCCCTGTTTCTTCACTGGGACTTTTGGAATTATTTATGACGAATGCTCACTTTCTTATGAGTCGTTTATATTTTAGCCATTGCTTCACACGGTAGGCCATAAACAACCAAAAAATGTAAACACTTGGACGTTTACTTCTCGTCGACAATTATGGGGATATCCATTTATAACGTAAAGGAATTTGATCATTTTTTGGACATCCCTTCCTTTATTTTTTTTTGTAGGAAACCCCAAATATTTTAGTGCGGAGCATAAAATTTCTCAATCCCCCTCTCACCTTATACTATTACGTAATTTATGGATAGCCCCCAAATACCTTATGATTTCTTAATTTATCTAAGTATGCTGCTAGCAACTGTGGAAGTGCTAGTAGAGCTCCTGTTTCGTTGTAATGATCAAAAGAAGATGATAAAACTTCCGTACCATATATTTAAAAACGGAATGCTGTGTCTGACATTTTGCCTGATTAGGAATCAAAGTTGGTTCAAAAAAATGTCAAAATTTAAGCTAACGGAATGCTGCATCTTTTCGCCAGATATTTTTAGGAAGCTTCAGAGCACCACTATCTAGTTCGAATGTAACATGTATTCAAACCCTTTCAGTGGTACCAGTTGTCTTGTACTACGCAAATAGTGCATAATTTAACAACAAATGGAGCATTTACCAGTGCTTGTATATTATTCTTGGTTTGAAGAAGGAATGGTAAAATGTATGAATTCTTCTTTGAACAATTTACTGATGTTTATGATGTTATTTCAATTTAATATGGAGCAACTATGGTATAAAAATGAATCAATTATTTAAATATGAAAATCAACTTGCATTTTTTTAATGAAACAAAAATGTTTTACCTCCAATTAATTTTTTAACCACTCTAATTTGATAAAATTATAGAATATGTTGAAAAATTTGTGAAGTAAATGATACATTTTATTTTTACATGACTTCGATTTTTTGGAAACATTAATGTTTTTATAGCTCATTTTATTATTTTTATGATTTCAAAAACCTTTTGTCGCACATTTTGCAGCTTCCATCCCTTCTGTCAAAATTTTTCGTTATGTTCTAAATTAGTTCCAAGTAAACATGTTTATAACAATCAGTATCAATGTTTTGGTTGTTTTGGTTTGTAAACGGTCGTAACTAAGATTCGTTGAAACAATCAGATTATACCTCAGTTACAAATTGGTTTCGCAAGTTTCAACTAACGATGACGTTTATTTACATTGCGCTAGTTGTTATAAATATGTTATAACACAGTTTGGCTTTAACAACACGATTTTAACATCCGTTGTTTCATGAAAACTCAGTTGCAACATGTTTGCAACGATGATCTTTTCTATTTTAGTTGCAGGTGCTACTTGGGGTTCTTAGCACTTGCTCGAACACTCAAAGTGTTTGCAAGACTTTTTCGAGCATGGTCTAATTTTCGGCAGGCAATCAGACCTGCCGCATACAAAGCGAACGTGTGATACTCGTGACCACGAGACCGGCTTTCCATACCATGAAATTTCTAGGAAAAAGCAGAAATTCTTTTCTAAGCCATTTTATTCTTCTCGGGCAATGATGCCTGAATCACTGTGAAGCCTTAGGATAGGCCCATGTAGCTAATTTTGGAAGTTGTCAGTTGTCCGAGATTGAAACTCATATGTTTTTCTGACAACAAATTAGGAAATTATTTAAAATTCCTGGTAGGCCACTATTGTGCAATTTTTCTGACAATATGCCTATGGAAACTGAGTCAAAACCCCCCTGATATCCAAGAAAACTGAAGCCAGTTGCTCCTTTTCCGCAAAGGCTAGTTGAATATCTGTTGAAAGCAACGCTGTGTATTCGACTGAGTAGTCGTCTTTTCGCGATATCTGGGAGATTCTTAAGAAGATTGAACTTGATCATATCGCGTCCCGGAGCGGAATTATTTGATGAAAGAAGTGCCATAGAAAATTCCAGCATAGTGAAGGGTCTGTCCAGAGAACCATCTCTTGAGGATGTTTCCCAAGATATCGGTTGTGCTGGGACTGAGTCTGGGCAGACCTTTTTCGCGAAGCAAAATATCCAACGGTTGGAGTATTCGTCACTCGCATTAGAAGAAGAGCGGTTTCGCATGTTGCGAGCCACTCTCCAAAGCGTTGACATTGAAGTTTCTCTAGAGAGGCCCTCAATGAAGTGTCGCCAATAACTACGCTTTTTCGCTTTCAGCAGGTTCTTCAGTTGTTTTTCGAGCTTAGCATACTCTTGATAAAGCTCTGAAGTACCATGCCTACGAAAAGCTTTGAAAGCATCAGATTTTTAAAGATACAACTGGGTGCAATCATCATCCCAGCCTAGTGTGGCTGGTCTTCTTTTGAAGGTTGCACTTGGAACACGTCGTTTTTGTGATTTTAATGCACTCTTGTATATCAGTTCTGACAGGAATCGATATTCATCCAAAGGTGGGAGGGGATTGAATGATTCGATGCCAAAAGATACCGCTTCTGCATATTTTTGCCAATCGATATTCCTTGTGAAGTCAAAAGGAACCTGAATTGGTTGGTCTGACCTTTCACTATTATGCTTTATGGTGGTTATTATGGGCAAGTGATCACTACCATGAGGATCCTCGATTACCTTCCACAAGCAATCGAATGATAGTGAACTTGACCCCAGTGATAGGTCGAGACGACTTTCTTTGCCGTCAGATGCAATACGTGTCACTTCACCTGTATTTAAAATGTTCAAATTGAAATCGTCGCACAAATCATAGAAAATGACCGCTCTATTATCGTCATATGGTTCGCCCCACCCTGTACCATGTGCGTTCATATCACCCAGAATTAAAACTGGATGTGATAGTGCAGAAACCGCATTCCAAAGATGACGGCGGTTAATTGAAATTCTTGGAGGAATGTAAACGGAAGCTACGCAAAAATCTTTACCCTTTACGTTTATTTGGCAAGCGACGATTTCTACGCCAGGATGAGTTGGAATTGGAATTTTATAAAATGAGTAACTTTTTTTAATCCCCAAAAGTACCCCTCCATAATGATCATCTCGGTCCTGGCGTATAATGTTGAAATCGTGGAAGTTTAGTTCATCTTCAGAAGAAAGCCATGTTTCACAAAGGGCAAATATATCACAGTCAGATTTGTGAATCAAAAACTTAAACAGGTCTAATTTAGGTTTTAGACTATGACAGTTCCACTGTAGCACAGTGATCATATCTTTTACTTCATTTGATGAATTATCCATCGAAACATATGATCGCAGCAAGGAGGTTCCATGATTGTGTCAGATTCCGAAGATATTCTTCTACTGTAGGTATAAACATATCAATAATGCCTCTAAATGTTTCTGGGAGACCGAGGGCATCCTATGAGCGATCCACGAGAACCCTAAAAGTAAACAGTCCTCGCTTGGGTCTAGAAGGCTTGCTTCAACTGCGTGGAACTTTGGTAGCTTTTTTCTTGCTACCTAGTCGAATATTTGTTTTTGAAGTGTATTTAACAGGCGGAGACGGGGGTGACAGATTCTTGCTACAACATGGATCTGAAGCTAAAGGAACCTGATTTTTCGGAGTTTTTAAATTCACCCCGCCTCCTTTGACATTAGGCAAACTTTTGAGGGAAGACTTCAAAAAGACCTTTCGGTGCAATCCCGGGGAAGATGATGACTTCCTTTTTCCAGGTGCGTGTACCTCCGAAAGAGGTCCACCCTCATCAATTTCGCCGTCGTCCTGATCATCGGAAGACAACTCCTGATAGAGATTTTCAACTGGTACAGCTGATTCAGACACAGAATCTGGTGTATTAAAAGATTCCACCATCTCCGCATAGGTCTGCTTGGAGCGCCTTACAATAGAGCGACCAGTGAATCAAAATTTAACCATCGCGCAACAATAATGACAATGTCGCAACCTGTATTTGTTGCGACAATCCATCCAATGAGACATAAGTTTGTCCCAACTTGAAAATAATAGGATAAACATCGTGAACCACGAGTTTAGAGATTTTCAAGCCTTGCATTGCGATTTTCGAACAGTAACTTCGAGTCGGTAAACACTGCAACTCTGTTGAAGATCTATCATCAAACAGTTTCGACTTTGGGTTAGTAACAATTGATTATTCAAGAGTTGAAAAGTACGCAACAAATTCAGCTTCCGTTTTGTCTGCAACAAAAAATTTCGAGATCATGTCATTATCTGTTACCAGTAGGGATAAAGAGTACAGTATGCGGCAGGAAAAAATGCGAAAGTGTTTTTTAACTTCAAACCTCATTTTCGTCCATTTGACATTAACCAATCTATGTTTCAACGTTCCATGATCTATAATAGGCTAGTTTTCTGAAAAGTTAATTAAAAAATTTCCCATTTTGATCACTAACCTTTACAGGGCGGCGCCTGAAGATGAAGACAACCATAATTTTCAAACCGCAGAAAATCGCACAGGTCGCTTAATTTCGCATCTGATAAAACAAAATGTTTGATTTTCTCTACAATATCATCAAATATATGTACTTATTTCATCTGGCATGTGAAACTACATGGTTCTGGATCAGTGTGGTCTGGTTGTTCATCGAATTTGAGCTAATTTTGTTACTGTTATAGTCATTAAGTTTAATGACCATTGGGCGCGCAGTTTAGTGATATCCGCTTATTAGGCCTACATTATCACATGTTAAACATCAAATATGTTCATTTTTATTTTTCAGTGCTAGAATATAGACATTGACTGATACACTGTCATGAAAAAATAGTCATATATATCCCATATTTAGCGTGTAATATTGCCTTGAACTTTTCGCATTTTTTCCTGCCGCACCCTGTAATCGTCGCGCCTTCTTTGTTGCTTGTTTTGTGCCTCTTTTGTCTGACAATTCTCTTCACTGAGAGCGACTCTCATTTCGAATGGGTCTTTTGTAAGCCGGGCAAATTTGCAAGTCGTGTTGATCTCCACCAAAGTAGCTACATTTTTCCGATTCCTATGTGCAAGAGTCCTCTAAATGAGTCTGGTTGCATTTGCCATAACGGGGCTTGTTGTCACAAAAGCTATCTCTGTGACCAATCTGCTTGCATCTGGTACAATTAACAACCTTCGGCCTAAAAAGATGCACTGGGTAAAAACCACCATCGATTAAAACAAATTCCGGGAGGACGGAACCTGGAAAAGTCACTCGAAAAAACGCTGAAGGCGAGAACACCTTTTTATTTCCTTCCATGGAAACCTTAGATAAGCGTTTACAGTCTAGGATAGCCACATCAGGAATTGACCTATTTCTGAATCGACCAAAGCCGTTCTTAATGTCCTCACATGTCAGCGTTTCGTTGAGGATCTTCCCCTCCAGCTCCACTTCTCGTGCTGGCACATAGACCGCGTATTCAACAGTAAGCGCTTCGTGTTGAGCAATTTCATTTGCTGCTTTGTAGCTAGATGCGGTAACACGCAGCTTTGATGCTTTCACTTGGTGAATAACGGTCCCAGGATACTAACGCGTCAGCTCTCGAGAAATCGAAAGCATATTCAATGGCTTGCATTTGCGCCGGAAATAGACAACCCAAGTCCCAGGCGAAGATGGCTGATAAAATCGTGTACGAGCAATGATATCATTGGGAGGAGTTTCGCCTCCATTCGAATCGTCCATGTGGAATAGACCGGCCCACATTTGTATGGCGAGAAAAATTCACGGGGCACCCTCTAGAATCGTACCTTTGGATGAGAAGAACAATCTGTGAAAGATTCAGCTCAATCGGTTTAAAACTGAGCTGGCGCAAATGAGTTGAAGGTTTGTATGGGATTTTCAGTCCATATATATGGGAAATTGGATGGCCTACAATCTCTCACTCAGTACGCCGGTTCAACGAGTTCGATTTAGCCCAGAATTGAAAGAATGGTAGTTGATACCCTAAGGAACAATTTTGTAGAAGCCAATATCATGATAAAACTTAATTTAGTTGCAGTTTCAGCTAACGAAAGCAGTATGAGGACATCTTCCCCCGTTTACTCTCGGTTGTTACATGCAGCACGTGTTTGGCGGTCGAAGCTTGCGCGCTATATCATAGGCAGCTATGTGATTCTTCATTGTTTCGATACCCACACACGTGCGTGAGCAATTGAAACGAAGGACAACATAGCCGCCTATGATGTAGAGCGCAAGTTTCGAACAGCAAACACGTGTTGCATGTAACAACCGAGAGTAAACAGGGGAAGATGTCCTCATCCTGCTTTCGTTAGCTGAAACCGCAACTAAATTAAGTTTTATCATGATATGGTCTTCTACAAAATTGTTCCTTAGGGTATCAACTACCATTCTTTCAATTCTGGGCTAAATCGAACTCGTTGAACCGGCGTACTGAGTGAGAGATTGTAGGCCATCGAATTTCCCATATATTTGGACTGAAAATCTCATGCAAACCTTCAACTCATTTGCGCCAGCTCAGTTTTAAACCGATTGAGCTGAAATTTTCACAGATTGCTCTTCTCATCTAAAGGCACGATTCTAGAGGGTGCCCCGTGGAATTTTTCGACATTTTTGTATTTGGGCCGGTCTAATGTGGAAACAACAACTAGTTGCCAAACCCCCCACCCTCCCCCTTTCCCTCCCCATCCAGGGGTTTGAGTTCAATGGAGTCTAAGTACTAGCCTGGACCCGAACCTCCAGGGGAGAGTGAACAACTTAAGGCGGTAGCTGATGGAACGCTTACTATTAGAGTGTACTCATGTTACGGTCTCTGCTTTTCAAAGTCATCCCTAACGGGTGTACTGCGCGCGAAGCTAAGCAAGAGAGAGAGTATGTTTTCAGCGGGTCGATTCTCACATAACCCGAGGATCCACCTCTTGGGTATCTGATCAACAGATTTTCTAATTCTATAAAAAAAATACCTCGGCGAATGTTCCCACCTCAGTTTTAAAAACAAGCGAGTCACTCCTTTGGCACTTGCGGCTTGGCCTTCCTATTTTTCGTTACCTTCACTTTCCCAACCGTGATCCCAGGCTTGTCGCGGTTGGCCCCTATTTTCTTAAGGTTGGCCTCTTGGGACTTGGTTTTCCTGCCCTTTGCGCGTTTTACATCCAGCTTGGGAGCCTGATTGCTCGTGTCGGTCGTCCCCTTCCTTATCGACGGTCCACCTACCTCCTACAGATGCTTTTTTCCCCTCTGGGCCGTGCCTCTTCGGCAGGTTTTGGTTATGGAGCTCGAGTTATGGAGCGGTTTGCCCTTTCTCCTACGGCTCGGACGAGCTGCATTGTTTCGTGGTCCTAACTCAGGAACGGAGAAAATCCACATCTTCCAAAAATATGTTTTATAAGAATTTTTTCCGCACTTTCTAAATAGTTGTCCGACTTTTCCAAACGATTTTCCTGAACATTGGAAAACTTTATGTGAAACTGTTTTTATTTTGTATTTTTTTTTTTGAATTGCTGAGAGAATATACATATGATTTCACAAAAAAAACATTGTGTCTGCCTACGATGCTTCGTTCTTAAGTTATGACTTTTCAAAAAACGGCTCATATAGCACATCTGGACAATTTCCACAAAATTGGTCATAACTCAGGAACGGAGAAAAACCACATCTTGGAAATTTTACAGAATATAGCTTATAAAATTTCCATTCCAATTTTTTTTTTGAATTTTTCCGGACTTTGAGAATAGTTTTTCCGACATTCCCAAACGATTTTCCTCAACAGTGGAAAATTTTGTGGAAAACAATTTTTATGTCGTATTTTTTTTTTAATTGCTGAGAAAATTTGCTCATGATTTCACAAAAAAAATGTACTACGATGCTTCGTTCTGATTATTCAAAGTAGGTGGTGTCAGTGGAAAATGATTGTTTTCCACTGGAGTTTGCCGGAAAATTTGGCCACCCCAATTTTTTTTTCAATTTAGTTTTTGTTCATATATTTATGAACCCTACCTGAGAAAAAAAATTCACCAAATTCTGAGAACCTTCGTACCAATTTCTACGATAATAAAAAAAAAACAATATGGACATTATTTCCAAAACATTTAGAACGGTGGCAGAGTTGTACACTTGTACAGGCTCTAAAACGTTAAGCAACTGAAAAACATGTTTTCTCACAAAGTCATGTCAAATAGACTTGTCGGCTTTTCTCTCAAACAAAAATGATTAAAATGCTAATACCACATTAAAGAGCAACAGAAAATATGGCATTTTTCGGAACGATTTGAAATTAAACGAATCCAGTGAGCACTATTTTGTCAATGGACTCAGCTCGTACGGATACGCTCCCCCATATAGTTAGTAACTCCACACTCTAGGCGCTGCTGTCGACATTTCCAGTCATAAACGCGGAAGCATAAATAATTAAATGTTGTATAAATTTTATAGTGCCCACATTTTTTGCAAGGCAATCTCTCACTCAACTTTGCCAGTTACCAGTGCGAGTGTGGTAAACGAAACGCAGGATGTCCAGTTTCCTATCTGTGTCGGACGAGTGACTGGTGGTGGTGGCGGTATGCGTATGCATAAGTGTGACGTTCACTATGATGTCCTCAGCAGACTCATCCGGAGACACACGAGATGCTGTTGGCGGTTTGAAGAGTAATTTTGTTTCACGACAAACATTTTGATGTTTTGTTAGTTATTCATGCGAATGATTGAGAGTAAGCGAAAAAGTAGGTCACGAGGACTGAACTGAAGAACACTTCTCTGTTGAATTCCATTGAAATGAGGAGACAAATGGCAAAATAGCAGAAGTTGTGCATAAACCGTGTGAGCTAACCCTTATTTTGAGGCAAAACATCTAGAATAAAATGTTTATACTTTTATGAGATAACAACAAGATTTAAGCTGCTCACGTATCGTTCTCGTAAGTGGAACACTAGCCGGCTGCTGAGCGGTCCGTTATCGCCGCAGCTATTTTAGGAATGCTAAAATGTTTCCTCCTCGGCTGCACAGATCGCATCTCGCCGAGCGCGAAATGGGCTACACCATACTGCGAATGGCTAAAGTTCAAATTCATCCATTGCACGTTTTCCGTTGTTATCTGATCTTTGCGCGAAATCTGCGAAAAATGGCGAAACAACAGTTGTGCTGCCCGGGAAAAATCACCAGTACGACAATGTTTTGTGCAACGTTTTTTTTTTGGGAATGGTTCCATGAAAAGTAGCTACTAGAGGAGATTTTGTCGTGCACTGTTGGACGTGGCTGTTGTGCATCGTTGTGGCATTTTCCTAGTGGTACAGTATTATCTCATATATAGAACTTTTCAGAGACTGATGATAACTCATCAGATGACTTCTGTTTTATTATAAATTCAGGCTATGCATATGATTCGTCCAATCTGCAGGCCAGTCCAGATGTTCTACTTCTAAACAAATAAATCAATCTAAGTTTGATTACTTATTGATCACTTATTAACTGTTGGGGGGAAAGACCAAATATTCTGTACCGCAAGATGCAATTAACCCTCTAATACCCAAATTTTTGATTTTGGTCTAAATATCATTTTTCGACATCTAAAATCGATTGTTTTGGAAGATTATTCTTTTTAATTCTCGATTCCGTGAATTTCAGTTTTTGATTTTCCTAATTTTTATTTTTGAACATCCCCACACTTTTACATTTTTCCTGGAAGCCTATTTGGGGTACGGATTTTTTTAGATGAAAACATTTTGAGATTTTATGTTTATTGTTGAAATACTTTTATTTTAAATTTTTTTCACAGACAATTTTATTTTCCGTGTAATTTTAGGGAAAATAATTTTAGAGTGTATTCGATTCCCTTAAACTATAAACTTAGGATAGAATGATTTGGGAAAAAATTAAAATATGTTTATTGTAGCGATTCAGTACAAAATAAACAATGACTTCTAAAAGGTGACTAAAACATCATTTTTTCAATGATTTAAAAAAAATGTAAATACGCTTTAAAACACACCTAAAACCATTTTGAGATATACAAAACAGTCCTAAATATCAGCCAAAAATATATAAATTTTGATTTTCCTTGAAACAAAAAAATACAAAAATGCTCAAACTATACCCTGTCTAAAGCGGGGTTGGGTATTAGAGGGTTAAACCCTTCATTACAAATCTGGTTAGTACGTTTTCAAAATGTTTAGCTTTATAATAGGTGGAGTTTGGGTTTTTCTTGCCAACAACCACAGATAGCAAGATTCGTTACGAGTAAATTTGAAATGTAGCCAACTCTACTGATGCATTTACTGTTAGCATTATTTGCTCTACGGCATGGTTGATAACTACCTGTGGATGGAAATGAGTATTAACTAACCACGCATAGATGAGGCGTTGTTGGAAATTCGTATGATGGCGATTTACGTTCCCATTCATCTGCCGGGCACGAAATTCAACAACTTTTTTATATCACCAAAAATGGGTGAAATGGTAAGAAATGATACAAAGGAGCCTGTTTCCGCATTTTCCTACCACACACTGTAAGAAAGTCCACCCAACCCACGAAGCATAAAGTGGGGTGACGATGTATCAAAACGGTCGACGAGAAGCGGCCTCCAAGTGTTTATTTGTTTATATGCAGCGTGTTTATACTATCAAAAAGGAAAACTCTAGCCACTGCTGATGCTGTTCTCCGAATGCGGTAGTTTTCAGGCTCCTTGCCCGGAGGCCACCACAAACAGTAGGTATAGTGGCTTCCAGTCGAAGTTGATTCGCTTTCTGCTGACGTCGTCGCTCGGCAAAATGATTTCCTTTTCGTGCACTTTTCATTTGGTGGGCTAGGATCGGATGTGGATGCGGAGCGGTGCCCTGGATGGTGGCAGCAGCTTTGAATTCAAATCAGGCCACACTGGAACAGATTTTCCTTTCTAACGTCATTTGATAATACCGCAAATGGAATGCAAATCCTGTGGTGAATACGGCGGATTTGCGGATTGCGTGCCGCTCGGACTGATAGTTTCTGAATGGTTTCCAGAGTGGGCAGCGGAGTGGGTTTCTATTGTTGTCAAGTTAAAAATAGAAAAGCAGATGGCCGTGAGAAAGTCAAAGCATAAGATCGAACAAAACCATTTTAAACATAAGAAAGCATCTTATTATTGTTTCTGGCCGGGCATCCCAATAGGAAAAAACAACCCTCTTCTAATGATATACACTCCCGATCAAAAGTTTGGGGTCACCCCCTCAAAAACATGTAATTTTTTAGGCCCATATCTCCGCCAATTTGTGTCCGAATCCAAAACCCCAAGTCTCATTCAAGAGATAATAAGTCAAGGTAACTTTGAACATCATTTAGGCAAAACTTTTGCAAAAATATTTATATGTAAGCTTAACCCAAAGTTGACAAATTTCCTAAAAAATGAAAAAAAAAAAACTTACGGCAGTGTCGCTGGAAATTGGGTCGACCAAATTTTATGATGAGAGCGGTAATATAACCTATTAGCTTTCAACTGCTTTTTACCGAACTTGGCTAAAAAATCCAGGAAAAAAGTTATTAAGTAAATTAACTCTTGATGTCATCGACCAAAAGTTTGGGGTCACCCCTCAATATGATGTATGTATCAGCCAAATGTTTGGGGTCAACTTCGTAAAACATGGCAAAGTGATTTGCTGATATCTTCGTCATCTATAGTTCAATTTTTATTCCTTATGGCTCATTTTAAAGATAATGAACTAAATTTACGTTTGATGTCTTTAATTTAACTTTTTTAACGATTTTTAAATATAAAAATGTTATGAGAAGTTAACACATTTCATCACATTTCAAAAAATGAGGCAATTTTAAGTTAGGTTTTGGTTGTAAATTTTAACAAATACGTGTGGTTCAATGTCTATGCAGTAAGTATCATTCATTATGTTTCAAATAAGCCAAGAAGAATTAAAATTCAATGGAAGATGACAAAGATATCAACAAATTACTGTTCCATGTTTTACGATAGTGACCCCAAACTTTTGGCCGATACATCATTTTGAGGGGTGACCCCAAACTTTTGGTCGATGATATCAAGAATTAATTTACCTAAAAACTTTTTTCCTAGATTTTTTAGCCAAGTTCTGTAAAAAGTAGTTGAAAGCTAATAGAAAAAAGATTATATTACCACTCTCATCTTAGAATTTGGTCGACCCAATTTCCAGCGACATTGCCGTCAGTTTATTTTCATTTTTAAAAAAATTTTTCAACTTTGGGTTAAGTTTACATACAAATATTTTTGCAAAAGTTTCACCTAAATGATGTTTAAAGTTACCTTGACTTATTATCTCTTGAATGCGACCTGGGGTTTTGGATTCGGACACAAATTGGCGGAGATATGGGCCTAAAAAAATTACATGTTTTTGAGGGGGTGACCCCAAACTTTTGATCGGGAGTGTATATTATGCGCACTTTTATAGTTATTAAGGTGAATCTTCGAAAATAAAAACACACAAAATTGTTGAAGTACTAACATGAGGTATGTCTACTGCATCTGTAATCCCTGTATAATATTTTGAAACATCTCTAAACAAATGTGTAAAGTAAACCCTTCTTGAATTCCTAAGTTATGGTGGAAATTTCTCATGGAATCTTTTAAGGGATTATTCTAATGAAATTGGGCAAACCTGGATAATTTTATGGTGTAGCTATTTAACCTACGGTTTCATGGAAGATTTCACTGCTGCCTCCTTAGTATGAAGCTTATTTAGTATGATTCTTTCAATATTCCCTGATTAAATAATCCGCAGCAAGCTGCAAGAATTATCTGAGAATGAGCTTCATGGCCCTGCGGCTAATGTCATCAGTCATTTAAGCGTATTGTGGGTACCACGCAGTAAGGGTTCGATTCCAGTCTGGAGAATCTGTTCATCAAATAAAAAAACACCTCTGTGGTTGAAGACTGTTAAGTGTCTTTTCTATAAAATTCCTGGAGGAAAACTCCAAGATAAAAATTATTGAAGTCACCGTAAAATTTGATGCTTGAGAAATCGTTATGATGTGTGGTGGTTGTAACCGTCAAGTGTTACAATTGCTCTCGCGAATTCGTTTGACGATTTTCACCACCATGCCAGTTTCTAAAGAGAGGTTGAGAAATTTAGAACCCTATTCGGCGCTGCAGGGTACGCTGCTTTTGGTAGCGGTAACGATAGGCACATGGCGGTCTAGCGAGCTACCAATCGGACAAGATGCAAAGTGTACTGGAGACGCTGGAACCGGTGGAAGTTGGAATGCCGTGGATGGAGCGATAGGGGTTCGAGCAAGGAAAAATGTGAAGATACAGTCTCTTAAGTTGTGACCGTGGTCGTGAACAGTTCGATTCTTTATTCCAAAAAGTTTCTCGAAAATTTTGTTTCCCGCCAAGTTCAAAGGCGATTTGGGACGGTCCAACTGGTCTTGGAGCCCCGATCACCAGTAACGCCATCGGTGACTGGTTAACCGCTAAGGATCGGTCAGAGCTAAACGGCTTCGCCCTGCACGATTTTCAATCGTCACGGCTAACCGTAATAGAGAAAGCCGGTTCTAGTCGCGAATCAGCACTGTATGGTACCATTTTATTCGGGTTCATCGTGAGTTCTTCTAGAAGATGCTCCATTGGGAATTACTTTAGGAATTCAACATGGAATTGGGTTGTTTAATGAATAAAATATTGCTATTTTCTATAGCCTAATCGATAGAGTTCATGTTTCTGAGTATAACGTGATTTTATTAGACTCCAATAGCTTTGTTTTGATGGTAAAAATAACAAAACAGTATCAATTTTCGTGGATAGAATGACAGTTCAATCGATAAAATGACTGTTCGCCCTGAACAAAAAAATTTCCCCAGACAAACTTGAATTGGATTTTAAAAATACTTCATGACCACCAAAAATTATGGAATTTTGGATTTCGACTAATTTTAGAACGGAGATTCCGATTATGGAATAATCTGGATACCCCTAAAGAACTCAATTCTTCCAGAACTTATTTACGAGCACCACCACAAATTCAAACAGGAGTTTTTTTTTTGGGAATAAGCATAGAAGTTCCATTGGATTGATTGATTTGTCTTTAATTAAAAGACTTTCAGCCCTTGGTAACTCATTGGAAACACCTAGGAGTACCATCGCTAATCATCAGTCACAGAAGGTCCAGCGGGAATTTCCTCCATAAAGTTCAACGAGAAATTATCAAGGAATTACCCCGGAAATTTCAGGAGTCTTGTCTGAAACTACAGCAGGAGTTACATCATGAATAGGAGTACATGCTGGAGTCCCATCATAGAATCTTCTGGTAGTTCCAGAACTAGCATGACACTAAAATTCATCAAAATAAAAAGATAACAAAACTTTAGCATTTTTAGCACCGAGAATATCTCCAGGTGTATCTCAGCTAGAGGTTGATGTTTCTCTAGAGGTTAAAACCGGAAATATTTGCAATGGCAATTCCGTTAAAAATTCTATAGGGAATTGTTCTTGAAGTTTCAACCGAAATACCTGTAGGAGTTTCTTTGGTAAATCATCTAGCAGGTACAGAAGAAGATTCTCAAGGGGTTCTATTGGGACACACGTGACGCGAGACAGGACACCACTTTTTATAGATCTTACAAAAAAGTTAAAAGGGTTTTAATTTACTTTTGAAATCGACCGGTTTCGAGTTCGACGTTGCCGATCGACAGGACGATGTCCGACTGATTACGTTAGGCACTAATACAATCGTATTGCGCACAGTACTCGTGTTTTACTGGATTCTCAGATTTTTTCAGGTAGAAGAGGGGGGAATTGTATCGGGGCATTCGTCTTCATGACGGGACGATGCGCTGTGGCGATGTACACCGTTAACACCACGCTAAATCTGACAAGAGAAGGTTACGATGGTGTCCCCCGGGGATTTCAATCGGACTATTTTTGTTACATTCTACTTGTGGAAATATGAATAAATCCAAAGCCTTTCGGGTGATGGGCCAGGTCTTTTTACACAATCTGAAACACATGGTGCTCAAAGGTTGCATAAATAGGGTTGGAATTTTTTGGGTATAACGGAAGACTGATCCTTTTTTCTCCCTCTCCTTCCGGCTTCAGTATCGTGGCATTCCTCCTGTGTTTCTTTTTCTCGTGTTCCCGGAGCATTTTATTCACCTATTCTCTGGTGTTGCCCAGGTTGATGAATTTTCTTTCTCTCCTCCACCAAATTCCCTTGATCTGAATTCGTAGGGTAAATGATGATGGTTGGACCAGCTGAAAAACTGATCATGGTTGGACCAATTTGGAACAATGCAGATTTCATGAACTTTTTCTTCAATAAATGAGTCGAAACCTCAATATTGTCAAAGCATAATTCATTATTTATTCAGATCAATTTGACTTTATATAACATATCTCCAAATCTTTAAATTAATTGCGTATTTCGAGAAGGCTGCATAGAAGCACATCTTCAATATGAATTGTCTCATTTTGAAACATCTGTAGTAGAGGTGTTTCGTGTGAAATCATATTTATTTTTGTGTTATACTTTTGCGAAAATGTACAAACTTCATGTTGCCATATTCTAAATTCATCACACTCAGAATATTCTTTCGTTAAACCTCAACGAATATGTTTCGTAAAACTAGTTTTCGTAAATTGAAAGCAATTTGTGTATAATGTACGGTCCATTCGTACCACCATGCTGAAACAATACAAATGAAGTAGTATCATGTACGAAATCACGAATCCGACACGCGGTCAACTTGCTCATTCGTAGATTTTAGCTCCAGCTGTGTAGAATAAAACAAAACATACAAATGTCAATCGTTTTTTACTAACCATGCGTAAAAAGAATATTTTGCTTCGTAGAATGCAACAAAGTTTTGCAGTCATCACTGACGATTGATTGGATCGTAGAGAAAACAAAGCAACCTGTTTTCATGAGCATATGACGGTGCGTGTGCGAGAAGAGGAAAGGAAACATGCTCTCGGTTGGAAGTAAAAGTTATTTATAAACAGAACCAAAGTGGAAAGCGTTCTGGTTGTTTTCGGATGCTTTCAACAAGCGCCCACAGATGGGTGGTTAGCACTGGTAGGTATCAATTAGAAGACACGTGATTCGAAGCCTGTGATATCCAAGTGGACGAACGTGTGGTATTTTTTATGCATGTTTAATGTATTCCGACAAAAAAAAGAGACAGAAAAATGTGTCGGAGCAATTTTGTACGAAAAGAACTCATGCACATTACGAAGCTTTTCGTTGCAGAAAACAACGAATGGCATTTGTAAACATGACGAGCGATTTCGTACAATGAAACAAAATATATTTTCAGTGCATTTTCCATTAAAAATTCAATTTATGAATAAAATTAGACCAAATGAATATGATCATGGTTGGTCCAACGGATGATTGTGGTTAGACCTAGCGGTTACCATGTTGGTTGCTAGGTCAGTTCAGTTTGTTTACTATTTTCTTTGCGCGCGCTGACAGTGAAAAAGAGCTCCGCGTTTATAAAATTATGTGCCGGAAAGCTGCTACTCACCACCGGATAAATCACCAACCCAGAATCGGCTGTCCAAGAGGTCATTGCAACCCGTAGATCCGTCAGCTGAAATTTCCGTAGGACTTAAATCTTATCCCGACGGCCAGTTTCTTTACCCTCAGCGCATGAATCAAGCAGATCCCGATTACGTGCGCCAGAAAAGTGTCACCGGTCGGCTGATCATTAACACGTCACCATTAATTAAAGCCCGCAGCATACTAATTTCCTAGACATTCGAAGTTGGAACTAGGTAGCCAAGGTGTTCCTGAATCCATAATACATCTGCACCACATCGGTATATGATACTGGACTGCTTTCTAACCCATCGAGTGCTGCGTCCCAGAAGCCAGAAACCCCTTTCTCAAGTGGGGCATCAAGCCCAAATCTTCCTCTATCTTATCAAGTAATAAACTATAATTAATAACCGAATTCATAATTTCATTATTTAATTCATAGAAAACAAATTATAATTGCAAGAATGTTGGTAGTTCATTTATTATACCAATTGAAACATTTCCAAACTTTAACGTTTCTAAACCTGAATCTTGAATGCACCCAGTGACCGCCGAGAATGGGAAGCTTTCAAATGCTTTTCAAAACCTAAAACCCTGATAATACCTTTATAGATGATCTCAGTATCTTAACTCACGCGTTCTGCGTAGAGTTCTATGTTCGTTAGTATTGGGAGATGTTCCTTCAGTTCCAGTTCAATGTTCCCAGGCCTTCTTCAACCGCGTGCAGCCAGCGTCGTTGCGGCCGTCCACGAAGGCGTTGAACTCAACCCGGTTTCCTAATGAATACCATTTACACAATTTGTTCTTACGACATTCGGGTGTCTTGACATCATGGTCCAACCATGATCATTTTTTGGTCCAACCAAAATCAACGTAGGTCCAACCAAGATCAAAATTCTGTGCTCATTAAACACGAATTATTTAATTATTTCATGATTATTTTAGGTTTTCGCAGGGCTTTTCATAAACTAGAAGAGTAGAACATTCTGCCTATTACAAATATGGCATATTAGTATGATTCGATCATAAAAAATTCTTGGCGTACACTTTGTCTACGTTTTCAAATACCCTAAATTGGTCCAACCATCATCATTTACCCTAGTTATACAGGGTGACTGGTAATTCGTGTTACACCCGAAAGGAGCTGAAAGTAGACCATATTTGCAGCAAAAAATTGTTCTACAAGTAGGTCCGGAAATCACTGCTAAGTGAGTTATTCAAAAATTAGTGTTATTAAATTACCCCATCTTTAAACATCTCTAACTCAGAAACTATGAACCGTATAATCAATCTTAGTGCATGGATAGAAAGCTTAAAGCTTCGTCTTTTAATGCTCTTTGGACAGGTAATTGATAAAAAGTCATTTAAGTGCAGAAATTTTGACTTTTATGTAAAAAGTGCCTAAAAATGTACCCCCTTTTCACCTTTTTTGATAGTTTACTCGTGAAAAACGTGATAAATGTGAGAAATGTTCTTCTACAAAACATTCATTTTTTTGATACGCTACCAAACTGTCCTTTGATGCAACATTGTATCTTTCATAGTTTTGTCACAATCTTGAATTCAAAATTTTGTGAAATAAATCAATGTTTTTATTGCAATACTGTCTGGCAACCCTACACGTTTGCTTGATGTTGGTCGTCGTGCGCATGGCAACGAAGTCCAGCGTCGCGGCGGCGGTCATCGTTTGACAGAGCCAACAGTGAACGGCAAATTGCGCGCAATGTTTATGAATCAATCTCAAGGCATCCTTTTCTTTGGGTGAAGATTCAATTCGCCTAGATGCCATACACCCAAACCCACTCACTGGTGGAATTTAGCGAGATCATACCGCTGGGTGGCACCGTTTTAAGGGATATTCAAACCTACGGGCCGAGACAGGGTCCGGGCCGTGGCCGCGGCCGAGACTCGATAGGGCTTTTGTCGCTTCGTTCTCACTGCACACAATGCTCACCGGGCTATAGCGCCTGCGCACCAGCAATTTATGTTGCGCGAACGCACGCACAGTATGAAGCGGTTGTCATTTATTTTTGTTTTTGTTTCTGCGCACTTTCTCCAGTGTGTTTGATGTACATTCATCCAGAACTTTCTTTTGTAATTTCTACAGGAATCTGGGATTCCTCCAGCTTTTTTATGATTTTCCTTGGAGTGCTTTCTGGGACTCTCCCGTAGTTCTTTCTGGAAAACCTCTAATGAGATTCTTCTAGGAGTCCTTCCTGGTATTTCTCCAGCTACTCCGTCTGGGTTTTTGTCCTTGAGTTCTACTAAAATTTCTTCTGGGATACTTTCAAGAACTGGTTTAGAATTTTTCTCCAGAAATTCCTCCAGGAGTAGCTTCCCACAGTTTATTTATTTTCTGTTCAACGGGAAGCCCTCCTGAAGTTCCTGAGAGTGAGTCCAGGAGCTCCCCAGGCATTCCTCCAGGGCACCCCCAAAAATACCAAGGGAATTTCTTTAGAATTAGCCCAAGAATTCCTCCAGCATTTGTCGTAGAATCACCCTAGGATTTTACTGGGAATTTCTCCATTATAACTCTGGAAATTAATGCATGCTTCTCTTCAGGATTTTTCCCGAAAATTACTGAAGGACTCAAGGGATTTCTCCAGAAATTCCTGCATTAATACCTCCAGGACTTCCTCAAGGGATTCCTCCAAAAAACCCCTCCACGATGTCAACTAAAAATTCTTCCAGTAGTTCTTCCAGGAATTCACAAGACAATTTTTCAATAAATTGCTCCAAGACTTTCTCTAAGAATTCCTGCAAAGATTCATCTAGGAATTCCTCTGACGATTCCTCTAGAATTCTTTCCACGGTGTCCCCCAAGAATTCTTCCAGTTATTCCTCCATGAGTTCCTGCAGGAATTCATCCCGAAATTATACCAGGGATTCCTCCAGGAATCCCACCATAAATTCCTCCTGTAATTGATGCAGGAGATTCTCTAGAGGTTCCTCCAAAGATTCCTCTAGAATTCCTTCCAGAATTTCTCCCAGGAAATCATAAAGAAATTCATCCCAGGAAATCATCAAGAAATTCCACTAGAAATTCCATCAGTAATTCCTCCAGTAATTCCTTCAGTAATTCCTCACAGAATTTCTCTAGGAATTTCTACAGGAATTTCTTCAAAAATTTCTCCAGAAAGTACTCCAGGCATTTCTGCAAGAATTACTTCATGAATTTCTCCATAAATTATTCCAGGAATTCCTCAAGAAATTACTTCAGGTACTACTCCAGGAGTTCCTCCAAGAATTCCACCGGAAATTCCTCAAGGAATACCTCCAGAAATTCCATCAGGTGTTTTTCCAGGAAGTCTTCCTGGAAATACTCCAGGCATAACTCCAAGAATTTCTCCGTGAGTTAATTCAGGTATTCCTACAGGATTCTCACAGATGTTTATCCAGGAACTACTGCAAGATGCAAGAACTATTCCAGAACCTACTCCAGGAATTACTCCAGGATTTCCTCAAGAAATGTCTCTAGAACTTCCTTCAAGAATTCCTTCGGTTAACTTTCCGGTTCCTCCCGGAATTATCTCAGGTACAGTATTCCTTAAAGAGTTACTGCAGGGATTCCAGGAATAGCTCCAGAAACTCCGTTAGAATTTACTCCAAGAATTCCTCCAGGAATCACTCCAGTAATCCCTCAAGGTACGATGTCATCCAGGAATTTCTGTAGGAATTCTTGGAAAAAATTTTGAACGGATTCTTGATTGAAATCTTGAAAGAATTCTTGGGGGAGTTCCCGTAGCAGTTTCTGGAATAATTTCTTGTGGGAGGAACCGGAAAGTTAACCGAAGGAATTCTTGAAGGAAGTTCTAGAGACATTTCTTGAGGAAATCCTGCGTGCGTTCGCGCAACATAAATTGCTGGTGCGCAGGCGCTATAGCCCGGTGAGCATTGTGTGCAGTGAGAACGAAGCGACAAAAGCCCTATCGAGTCTCGGCCGCGGCCCCGGCCCGGACCCTGTCTCGGCCCGTAGGTTTGAATATCCCTTAAAACGGTGCCACCCAGCGGTATGATCTCGCTAAATTCCACCAGTGAGTGGGTTTGGGTGTATGGCATCTAGGCGAATTGAATCTTCACCCAAAGAAAAGGATGCCTTGAGATTGATTCATAAACATTGCGCGCAATTTGCCGTTCACTGTTGGCTCTGTCAAACGATGACCGCCGCCGCGACGCTGGACTTCGTTGCCATGCGCACGACGACCAACATCAAGCAAACGTGTAGGGTTGCCAGACAGTATTGCAATAAAAACATTGATTTATTTCACAAAATTTTGAATTCAAGATTGTGACAAAACTATGAAAGATACAATGTTGCATCAAAGGACAGTTTGGTAGCGTATCAAAAAAATGAATGTTTTGTAGAAGAACATTTCTCACATTTATCACGTTTTTCACGAGTAAACTACACCGTTCAACAGTGGTTCACGCTATGGGATGAAATTAAAAGTAACAGGGGTTTGGGACCCCAGAAGTGTCATAGTGAAGGAATTTTTGAAAAATAATGGACCGCGGCCCCACAGTTCAAAACCGAAATTTGTATGGGGAACTAGGGGTGTTCATTTCTGTAGGACAATCCTTAACCAGCCGGGACTTTGTGGCTTCAAATGGCTCGTTCTCCGAAACTAGGCCACCAAATTACAATCGGTTTGAAGCATCATCAAGGGGAAGAGTATATCTAAAGAATGATATGGTGGGGATCCCCCCTGACCCTCCCCCTTTTTGCTGCGGGCGGATCTAAGTGTGACATGATACATAATTTTCGCACATCATAATAATTTCGACTGGAAACAGTGTTTTTGAATCGCTGTTAGTGACAAATCATTATATAAATGTTGTTCCGGACCTGATGAGGCCATTTGGTTGGCACGGGTTATCCGGTGGCCACGGAACAGGTTCTGGGGACCACAGGGTCTCAGGCGGAAATGGCCAATTTTCGATGGTGAAAGAGCCCCATCATGCGACACCTCAAAATTTGCACAATTCCGTGTGTAGTCTAGAAGAACCAAAAATTTTAGTTTTACCCAACGCTGGGCACCCGGAGGCCACGGAACAGGTTCAGGGGACCCCAGGGTATCTGGCAGAAATGGTCAATTTTCGATGATGAAAGAACCCCATCATGCGACACCTCAAAATTTGCATAATTCCGTGTGTAATCCAATAGAACCAAAAATTATAGATTTACCCAATGCTGGACACCCGGTGGCCATGAAACAGGTTCAGGGGACCCCAGGGTATCTGGCAGAAATGGTCAATTTTTGATGATAAAAGAACCCCATCATGCGACACCTCAAAATTTGCATAATTCCGTGTGTAATCCAGTAGAACCAAAAATTATAGTTTTACCCAATGCTGGGCACCCGGTGGACACGGAACAAGTTCTGGGGACCACAGGGTCTCCGACAGAAATGGCCAATTTTTGATTCCAAAATAACCCCATCATGCGACACCTCAAAATTTGCACAATTCCGTGTGTAGTCTAGTAGAACCAAAAATTTTAGTTTTACCCAACGCTGGGCACCCGGAGGCCACGGAACAGGTTCAGGGGACCCCAGGGTATCTGGCAGAAATGGTCAATTTTCGATGATGAAAGAACCCCATCATGCGACACCTCAAAATTTGCATAATTCCGTGTGTAATCCAATAGAACCAAAAATTATAGATTTACCCAATGCTGGACACCCGGTGGCCATGAAACAGGTTCAGGGGACCCCAGGGTATCTGGCAGAAATGGTCAATTTTCGATGATAAAAGAACCCCATCATGCGACACCTCAAAATTTGCATAATTCCGTGTGTAATCCAGTAGAACCAAAAATTATAGTTTTACCCAATGCTGGGTAAATGCCCCCCCCCCGGTGGACACGGAACAAGTTCTGGGGACCACAGGGTCTCCGACAGAAATGGCCAATTTTTGATTCCAAAATAACCCCATCATGCGACACCTCAAAATTTGCACAATTCCGTGTGTAGTCTAGTAGAACCAGAAATTATAGTTTTACCCAACGCTGGGCACCCGGAGGCCACGGAACAGGTTCAGGGGACCCCAGGGTAACTGGCAGAAATGGTCAATTTTCGATGATGAAAGAACCCCATCATGCGACACCTCAAAATTTGCACAATTCCGTGTGTAATCCAATAGAACCAAAAATTATAGATTTACCCAATGCTGGACACCCGGTGGCCACGGAACAGGTTCAGGGGACCCCAGGGTATCTGGCAGAAATGGTTAATTTTCGATGATAAAAGAACCCCGTCATGCGACACCTCAAAATTTGCATAATTCCGTGTGTAATCCAGTAGAACCAAAAATTATTGTTCTACCCAATGCTGGGCACCCGGTGGCCACGGAACAGGTTCAGGGGACCACAGGGTATCTGACAGAAATGGTCAATTTTCGATGGTGAAAGAGCCCCATCATGCGACACCTCAAAATTTGCACAATTCCGTGTGTAATCCAATAGAACCAAAAACTATAGTTTTACCCAATGCTGGGCACCCGGTGGACACGGAACAAGTTCTGGGGACCACAGGGTCTCCGACAGAAATGGCCAATTTTTGATTCCAAAAGAATCCCATCATGCGACACCTCAAAATTTGCACAATTCCGTGTGTAGTCTAGTAAAACCAGAAATTATAGTTTTACCCAACGCTGGGCACCCGGAGGCCACGGAACTCCACAGGATCTCTGGCAGAAATGTCTTGTCCCTTGTGATTAAGGGTTAAAACAAGCTTATCAACTTTCCACTTTAATTTAGTTGTCTCTCAACCGATTCTTCTTTTTTCAAGTATGCAATTTAAATAGTATCTGGGATTGTAAGTATAATGAAATTGAATTCTACCTTATATTTTTAAGATCTATTTTCAGAAAATACTGTATCTTCCTATAAATATTTTAAAATCAGTATGCCTTCAAGAAAAGCATCTCCCGGATACATCATAGTATATGAACAGTCTTCTTGAATTTATCCTCAAGGTGTATTCGCTTCTTTTAAGTTTTTAAAAAACATAAAATAAATTCACAAAATACCGTATCTTCATATATATATATATATATATATATATATATATATATATATATATATATATATATATATATATCTTCAAAAGTTGGAATTTATATACGAGAAGTTCATTGGAACGTCACCACAAACACCAAACACGCCAAACGGAATCCTCTCTAAAATGTATTCAAGATCTAAATATTCATTCTAAGCTTTAAAGTTTCATGTAACAAAACTCTGATTTTCTGTGAGAAAATCTACGGAAGATCAAGTGTGTAAGTGTTTGCATTGTCCACTTAGAATCCGTACGCGCTGCATATTTTCTAGTGACACGCTTAGTTTACTCATAAACTATTCCTCTTTTAATGGTGAAAATTTCACCGGTTTTCGTACAACGAATCAAAAGATATACCAGAATGAAAATAAGACGAACAAAAAAATCTAGCACAAACGCCTTGAAAATTCAACATTTTCAAGCGCGACTATAGCAAAAAGCTTAAATATCGCCAAAACTATCATTTGTTACGCGCTCAAATGTTATTGATCATGACATGAGAAGATGTCCCCTGCCGATTGGAGTTCGTGTTCATGGAGAAATTTACTACGAATATCATGGCATGGCGGGTAGTCCTCCTTTGGACACCGTTTTAGTAACAACATGATGATCAACTCAAAATTGTACAAGATCTAAAGCCTCAGAAATCACTAGCAATTTTTAAAACACCGCAAAGGACCAAAGAAGATTTGGCTTGGATTCGAAAGTTGTCACTACAGTCGAAAGATTTTCAGAGGCAACGCAAAAATTGAGTAGTGTTTTTCAAAATAACTCTTCCATAGTCTCCAATATACTACATCCATTCAAACGCCCCCATTTCCATAACTGAAAAAAATACTGGTCAAAACGATTAGGAATCTAAGAAAGACAGGAAAACCGACTCCGGACACTGCACTATAAAATATGTTTCCAAAAAAGCTTGATACTACAAATTTTACAGTTAGACAACTTTTGAAGGAAGTTTACATTAGTAAAATTAAAAAATAAAAGTAATAATTTTAATGATATTTTTTCATGAAGGCGCTCTAAAATATGCATGTTTTGAAAGGTTGACATTTTCACAAGCCAGTTTATTCCAGAGATATTCGTGATTCCGTGTGTACGGATTCTAAATGGACATGATTTATGTTAAGGAGCATCCATTTAGTACGTCATGCACAATTTAGGACTTTTAGCCACTCTCCCCCATTCGTGCGAGGTTTTCGTATATTTGATATATTTTCCGAGCCCACCCTCCCCCTTATAAGCGTGACGTACTTTATGGATCCCCCCTTTCTTCTTCTATTTCCTTCCATTACTAATATCATCACTAAATGTGCTGCGATTGTTTCCTACGACGGATGTCACACAATTATGCAGCAATAATTACCGTAAAACTGGGTAACATTGATTAGCGGTGTAACTCACCTTGATTTTTGTCGTGGAATGTTCAAGATTTGATTTTTCCTGAAGAATAGTCAAGGTGATCAAAGGTTCCCCGCTGATCAATGTTACCCCGTTTTACGGTACTTCTCCCTATCAAGAATTCGATATAGATGGTAGAGAATAATGCGATAGGGTAGGTGTTCCAATATTCGCTGCCCCCAAGCAATTCTTATGGAGGGTGGTGAATACTGGAGCAGGAGTGGCAATACTGATTTATGGAGCTAAAATTTTATGAAAACTTTTTTATTCTTAATTTTTTTGAGTAAACTTAAAGCATCCAAAGCATCCAGCGTTTTCATATCATTTGGATGTGTTTTACTTTACAAAAAAATCATTCATATCGATCTATACAGCGAAAGGCTGAATAATACAGGGTGGCGAATACTGCTACATGGCGAATTCTCGAACACCAACCCTATATGGAATCATGCGATAGTGTGTGATAATGGCTTACGAGTAGATCAACAATGCAACACCGCACTGCCTAGTGCTATTCGAATCTTTGTCTCAGTCGGACTCGTGGTCGTGATTCTTCGCGCCGATAACAAAGTTACGGTTGTTTTTATTTCACAGTGCAAAAAATACGCGAATATTTTAAAGTTTTGATCATTTTCTTTAACATTAAATTAATTCAAGCGTGTCGATATCATAAAAAGTTTATTTTTTACAGAAAAAGATACAATTATTTTTAAAAGCTTAATCTCGGTTTATTTCTACCGAGATTTAGACAGCCGAACAGTACTCCGAAAGAATGAAAATGTTACTGGACATGGCCAACTTTCATCTAAAGAAAATAATTTTTGTCTAAAACAAAATTCCGTTGTAAACTTTTAAAACTCAAATATGGTTTTGTTGCATTTGATACTTTGGGCTGTTTGGTTGATGCTCAGGAACCAATGATAAAATTTTGTTTACTTTCGATAGCCTAAAAAATGTTGCGCAGTGTTTGTTATGAATTATTTTGGCTGATTACTTCTAATATTCCATGTCGTTTTAGCTGTTCTAAGTGCGTCGCTAATATAAAAAGTATTCGAAAAGAACGCTGAAATCAAACGTTGAACACAAAACGTTACTGCGTCCGAATAAAAAAACAGATATTTTTTTAATTGATTTCTAGTTCAAAAAAATTGTGTTTTAATAGTGAATTGTACAAAACAACATAAAAACACAATGCATGCCTGGTTTGGAATCTAGGAACAGATAGAAAATACTAAAATTTCTTACAAAACAACATTTTTGCACATTTTTCCAAACCTGCTTTTCAGAAACAACTCGAGAATTAAAATTCGAATTGTTATGACTTACAGAATACCATTTAAATCCAATCAGCAACTGAAGTTCTACATTTTAAGACTGAATTATTAAACACAAAAAAGTAGATTTATCACCCCACTTACGATTTGATTTGTTTTTATTGTTAAGTAAAGTTAAGTAAACCAGTTTATATAAGAAAAAAGCTTTTATATGGATTGTATCGTAAAATAATTAGCAATGTTTATGACGTTATATCTCAACACTGAATTAAATAAGTCTTTTTATTTCGGTTCTACTAGCAAATCTTTACGATTTAGTTAAATATGAGTCCAACATTTCTTTATTTTAGAATCTTAAGTATTATTGAAGTATGGATAGATTAATGCATGTCACAAAATAAAAATCTGATCAAAATTCGGTTTCTTAAAATATTTCCTCGCAATTAAATAGTTTGTAGCGAGTAAAATTTGTAATGAAAAAAATGTGGAAAAAACATCTTGTTGGGGATTACGCACACTTTATATATTACATAACACCGGTTTTCGAAATAGATATTTTCTATACAAAAAACATCATCAACTTATTATCGGACTGTAAAAAAAGCGTAAATTTAGTTCTTTGCTATAACTACTCCTCTATTATGTACATCGAATAATAAAAAAAGGTTTTTTCGCTTTGTATAATTTTAATTGACATCAACGTGATTAGATGGAACACCATCAAACTGAATACCTGAAAAATGCGTTATTTTCAGTGATTCGAAATACTTTAAAATTCAGAGGAAATTGTCCTTGGTGATCGTGAGAATTGTACCTATGTATGTATTTGCTTAATGAGCCGGATTTTTGTTTTTTCTTATACTTGCTTCCACATTTTTTTTGCAAATTAATTTTTTTGTGCCGAATTTTTAAAACATGTGTTTAGTTTTCGAGCAAAGCTCAAGTAAAATGACTATTTCTAGAAAGTTGCAGTTCGATTTCTTTTTCAATGATTTATACTATATTTCTAAACATCAAATTACTATTTTTGGGTATTTGGCATCTCAGTCTGATTTGGTCAATCAAAAACAACTATATGTTTTCTTAGTCCGACGTTTCGGTTCTTAAGGTCCAATAAATCAGACTGAGATGCCAAAAACCCAAAAATATTATCCAACGTACAGTCGATCATCCAGTTAACCGTTCAGCTATCGCGCGATCAGCCGTCCTCTGCAGCACCGCGCTGTTGCTGTGTACAACGAACGAGCTTTTTTAAGCGAGTTTTACACAATACAACAGCGCGATCAGCGAAAGGTTAAACATCAAATTACTTGTATGTTGAACCTAATCTTTTGAAGCCGTTTTCATCATTGCTAATAACTTTTCGATACAGTCCTTATACGAATGCTTTGCTCGGCAAAATTACAGTTTCTGTTTCTGAATCAGTAGTTGTACTTGAGTTCAAGTGTGCTTAGTAATAAGAATCCAAAGTGCCTAGAACTGAAATACAAAAAAAAATGTCATCGACCGAATGTCTCCACTCACCTGACTCATTTTGCTACGTCTGTGGAGAGTTTATAAGCTCCCGTGTGAAAAAGTGTTCAATTTCTGATGGAGCTAAATTAAGACAAGCATACCAAGAATATTTTGGCCTGGAAATCAAAAACCAAGACAAATATTGGGTTCCACATTTCGTTTGTCAGAGTTGTGCTGTTGGATTGCTTAGTAGGTTTTAGATAAATTGACAATTTTATTAGTAACAATATTTCAAACGCGCGTAATTTGTTGGAGTTCTGATAAACCGAACTATTTGCCATTTTGAATAATTTCCACTGTTTTTATCCGTAAATTGCCGGAAAACAATTTCCGTATGTGTTGTGGGTACAAATTTCTTCTACAGAATGTTAGTAATATAGTTCACAATTAATTGGGATGAACAACTTTCTTATCAGTTAGGTCTAGTATGTTTGCCACCATCGATGGTTTTCATATGGTAAATAGTTCGGTTTAGCAGAACCCTGACCAATTGCTTTTGAAAACAACTCTATTTTAAAGCCGTAGGTCGTACTTTAGCCCTACTATACAATTCACTATTTGAAAAGTAGAGATGCTTTCAGCCATCTAAATAATGAATTTATTTAAAAATTCTTTCTACTAGAATTAGTATAAACCTCTTTTATATAGTGGCTATGGATTTTAGGTAGGACTGAAATACGACTTGACAGAAAAGGCCGTCTTCAAAAGCAATTATGCCCTGTTGAAATTTTGATACCGCATTTGAGCTTTCTAGCTTATTTTTCAATAGAAACAAAAAAAAATATAATATGTTTTCTCTTCAAAGAACCAGCAAAAGATAGATCAGCAAGGTTGAAATTTGACAGGCCAAGAATTTGGAGTCAGCCAACTAGCCATCAAAATGACTGTTATTTTTGTTTGGCAAAAATCTTTCGCGGGAGGAACTTAAATATTTATCCAAATATTCCTTCATCACAAGCTCCAACCCTGTATGCTGGACCAAGCGGATCTGGTCTAAGTCGCACAAATGTCTCTGCAACTGGTGATGCTCGAAGGGTTTCAACTTCAGATATGGAAGAACAACAAGTGGCAGCAGCTGAACAGATCGTCGATCATACTTCAGAAAACGTTGCATCAAGTGTTAATCAGAAATTACGGCCTGTTGACAATGGCAAACCAGAGGTAAATTACTAAATGTGCTTGAAAAGCTTTAGCTAAATTTCTGTTCACTTTTTCAGATGCTTTGGCGATCTGATGACTGCAATCATCATCCAGATGATTTTTGTTACATTTGTGGTTACTTTATTACCAGGACAACAACCAAACATACATTGCGAAAAGATACCAAGTTATATGAAGCATACAAGCAATATTTCAACATCGAAGTCGAACATCAAGATAAACAGTGGGTGCCACATTATGCCTGTCATAATTGCACAAGACGGTTGCATGGTACAGTATTTAATTTAGAATGATTTTTTTATCTATACAATACTGCCATTCTAAGCGTATCTGTACCATGTTGTTTTTCAACGAGGTTGACCCATTCGCTCTAACAAAAACAATATTTTAAAATCAATGTCAGAAAGATACATAACGTTATTGTGCTATATTAAGCTATGAAACCTGATGAAAACAAAAATCCAATTAATTTTAAATGGCTTTGTAACTGAGAAAAATGCTACTTGCATTGAATTCAACATAGTTCAGATATGCTTAAAAGGGCAGAATAGACGTTCTATAACTTATTCATATGTTTACGTTTTACTGCTTTTTCTAACAAATGGTTGTGTCAGAAATCTGTTTTTATTTCACTCGAAAAATTTCTGGTATTTGAACCAAAAACAAAACAGTAGTTGGGTCTATGATGATGAATGGACCAATTTCGTTGATTCCAACACTTAGTCATAATAGAAGCCTCTTTTATATATAAAGTAGCCAATTTTATACAGCCAAGTTGTGATTCGCTGAAAGCTTTACTCATCTAATTTTCAAAAAACGACATAGAAGCATGAAATAACTAGCACATTTATTTTATAAATTAACTTTTATGAGCAAAAGATTCTGATCTTGGTGGACCATTGCTGCTTATGGTTGGACCAAATAAATGATCATGGATGAACCAACGAAACATGAAGACATTTTTTCGACTAACCTTTTCTTATTCCTTGTGAATCGCAGCGAAAATTGGACTTCAGGTCAGCATTGTCGTTCCGAAACGAATCGGTGTTGCAAGAAGTGATAACCAATTAATGTACGAGGCTTTCGGTTGGCCAAACGATCGGTAGCGGGCCGCAGATACCGCGCACGGAATCCGGATATGATATTAAAATGATGAAACTTCGGGAGCCTCGGTGTACTGGGCGAATTTCAGGACGAGCAGCTATCCATACGGTCGGGGCGCGATGGCAAAGGCTCTGTTATTTGATATAATGTACGTAGAGATCAAATATTTGCAATTTCAAAACTCTTCCACTTCATTTTGAGACCGACGAACGTTTTGAAATTGACATCGCGCGCAAAGAAAACTGTAAACAAACTAAGCCGGACCTAGTAACCAACGGTGTAATGGTTTGGTCCAACCAAGATTACACCGTTTCGGTATTTTCATAAATAAACTGCATTCAAAAATATTTCGGGGAAACGGTCCATTCGGGGAAACGGTTCATTCGGGGAATCGTTTTTCGAGGGAAAAACTTTCGGAGAAACTTCTTTCGGGGTACTGGTTTTCGGACAAATGTCGGTCAACCGCCAAAGAAGGTTAGATATTTTTGCAATAGAATAACGAAAAAAGATCAGGAAATGAAAAAGAATTTCTATGTTCTCGATGCTACAAACTGAGCATTTTTGGTGCTCCACTAGGGCTTCTAGAAAGCCTTTCTAAAACCATTAATAATTTAAATATTTGGCGGTAATTTAATTAAAACCGATGTGATTTCAATGAAGAAAGAGTCATATTTTGTCATTAGTGAGAGTGTAGTTTGAGTTTTTAAGAAAACAATACATTATTTTGGGTTTTCAAAATTGGTCCAACCATGATCAGTTTTTGGACTGGCCCATTCATCATCATCTACCCTACTTCTAATGTATTTTCCAACAATACCACAAAGAAGTCAAGATGCATGCTCTCGGTTTTTACAAGGCAGCCATTTTTTTAATTCTCTCATATATGTCTTTATTTTTTTTTTAAGATAATTTTTAATCTTTCACAGAAATGTCTTCTTGAGTGCTACTAGAGAATTGTTGAGGAATTCTTACTGAGATTTCTTAGAAAATTTTACATACTTAGTTTCGACTGTATACACTTTGAAGATGAATGCAATTGAATTCCTAAAGTAACTTTGATGTTCTGCACACCGCAAATTTTTAGCTGCCTTGTATTTGATTGGGCCGATTTTTTGGTTGTGATAAGTTTCAGGTAAAGCTAACTTCCATCCTAAACTCAGCAAAATTAATTGAAAGGCAACCCAGAGATTTCGGTGGGTGTAAAGTGATTGCCACTGGAGTTCCGAAGAAAACCACCAGGGTGATGTTTCAATGAAAGAGAATTATTGTATGAAAGAGGAATAAAATGAAATGTAACATGGGTCATTCCATACCAAATCGACAAATCGATTGGCACATGATATTCCAAGTAATGTTCAAAGTAATTTCAGCAGGTCGGAAATGGCTTATAATGGCCTCAGCTCGATTTGTAACACTCGGAGATTATCCGTTCAACCTACACACTATTTTAAAATTTTGATTATTTTTGAAAAAAATCCGTAAATCGCATTACGTATTTACTGATTTCTGATCAGCCAGGAATCATACCGCTTATCTTTTTATGTCTCTAAAAAGGTTTTTCTGTGTAGAATCTGATAAAAATAATCTCAATATGGTTTTCCTGACATTTCTCTCAAATTTATACGTTTTAATCCGATTTTGATAGATATCTCAAGAACACCCCTTTTATTTCTCGATTTTTCAATTTTAAAAGATTTTTCTGAGAGTTTCCCACTTTTTTCGCTTATTTGTACAGAGTAAAATAAGTATAACCTTCGTGGGGTATTGTAAAAGTTGGGTTTCGAGTTATCAGAAAAATTAGCTCCTATTGAATAATATTCAGTTGTTTACTTATAATAGTCATTTATTGCGTTTAACTGTTTCAAAATCAGAATCCCTTACATATATAGATGACAGTAGTCTAAAAAACAGACCAATAAATAAAAAACAATATAAATATAAATATTTTCATCATGAAGAAATCTTCGTTATTAGAGAAAAGTTATAGGATCAGCGTACCATTAAAAATCTTACGCGCCTAAATTTATCCTAACCGTAAACAGACTGTTACGGCACCGATTAATTCAGTTCATTTTAACATCATGGGTGCTCACTCCTGAAAAAAAGTACAAAAAAGACAAAACAACAGTTGAAACTTTGCCTTCAGTAGGACTAAACTGGGAGCACCATGTTGAAAGGTAGGAACTGTACCGTGTAGGCACCAAACTCTGCGCAAAACCCACTAAGCTCAAAAGTTTTTCTTCCAATACAAATTGTTTAAGAGTTCCAAAATTAACTAAATTTTCTCCCAATTACTGTTTTTTCTAGTTAACGTTACATCTAAAAATAGTGCTGAAAAGCATGAAGTCTGATGAATATTTGTCTATAATCAACTAAAAATTGACCAAAATGTCACTTAAGCCACTATGTATCTGGGGGCCCCTCAATTGAAACAGATAGTTCACAATACTGACTTTTATTTCTACTTTATCTACGGTAGAACTATAAGCACAACATCTTATTATTGTTTATCATTGTTCTATCTATGCCAGTTCATTATAGGAGTCCGTTGGGACTGTTCAGCGATTACAGGCAGTGTAGCTCAGAGGAGAATCAATGTACAATTACGACTAGAGCGTTTGTTCGAATGGTTGGGTGGAGGATGGAAAACATTTCTTTATGGTGATTTCAAAGACTAAACATTTGTCATGTATTAGAGTGAATTTTTGATAAGATCTAGAGTCTAGACCAACAGGTGCTCCTCTCACATGTTGGTCTAGTAAGTTGAAAATTCAATCCCACAACAATATCAAACTTGTTTAGGGTAGTATATTAATTATATTGATTAAATGTTTATGTAATTTAGTTTTTTTACTATTACGAATGATATGCTCGATAGGTGATATAATATATGTAATACATGACGATAATAATATTAACCAATGAATGTCATACTGTAGGTTCACATTTCCCTAAATACTCGAAGCACTACTTTAAAATTGTCTATCGTTGTTAATACAAATATTACTCTGTACAAAGAAGCGGAAAAGATGGGAAACTGTCAAAAAAATCTTTTAAAATTAAAAAATCGACAAAAAAGAGGGGTGTTTTTGAGAAATCTTTCAAAATAGGATTAAAACACATAAATGATAGATAAATTTCAAGAAATCCGTGTTGTGATTATTTCTATCAGATTCTACGCAGAAAAAGCTTTTTAGGGACATAAAAAGATAAACAGAGTGACTTCTGGCTGACCAGATATGAGTGAATGCATATTGCGTTTTACGAGATTTTTTCAAAAATAATTAAAAATTCAAATTTTGTTGTGGATTGAACGAATGATCTCCGAGTGTTAGAAATCGAGCTGAGAGTTTTTTAAGGCAGGCTCTATTCAACTAGAATATATAAATTAGTATTTGAAAGATTAGTGGCAAAAACATATGAAAAATTTGTCGATTTGACATGGAATGACCCACATTTTATTTGGATGAATACAAAATGTATCAAGTATCGTAAAACTTTAGTATGGTAAAACATGTATTTTCAACGCAATATGGTATATCAAGATAAGCACTTCAGGTTTGAAATATTTTTGGGAGAAAAGGTATTATTTATTAGTCATTTTAGAAATTTGTAAAACTTAAATCTTCTCTGAGCAGCATTACCATTTTTTAAATATTTCTATGTGTTGTATTATAGATTTACTCAGGAAAGAATGAAAACTATTTCATACTTGTCATAACAAAATCTTGTACAATTTTTATACCATCAAAAACTGTTAGCAGAATGTTTATGTTATATTTACTATTTATTGATTCCTTTTAAATTCTCAATTATTCAAATACAAATATTCAAACAAATTTCAGGTTGGTACCAAGGAGAAAACAGATTAATGGAATTTGCTGTGCCTCGGATTTGGCATTCACCTTCAAATCATCAAACCGACTGTTATTTTTGTGTTGTGAATTTGGCTAGTGGTCAAAAAAAGTCAACTTACCCTGATATCCCTTCATCACGTGCGCCAATTCCACATTCCGCTGAACGCCCCATACCTCAACGTACCTGTGAAACGGCTGTTAGTACCACTACAATATCGACAGTTAGTGGAAGTTCTGTCCCAAGTAGTGAGTCTTTACAACTTCAAGGAGGAGTGCTCAATATTCCACATTATCCGAATCAAACGGAAATAAATGATTTGATTCGTGACCTTGCACTCCCTAAAAACAAAAGCGAATTATTGTTATCTAGGCTGAAGCAATGGAGTTTGCTGGATGAATCCGTCAGAATAACATCCCAGAGAACTCGCGATGAAGAGTTTTCCTCCTATTACACCAGCGAAGATGGAATTTGCTTTTGTAGAGATATCGAGGGTGGGTATTTCTATCTATTCGGATGACAACAGCATCAAAACGAAGAAAACTGTATCTCTTTTTTTGCAGGTCTATTTTCTGAAATCGGCATTCCATTGATTGTAAGAGACTGGCGGCTCTTTATTGATGGCTCTTCAAAAAGTTTGAAGGTTGTGCTACTGCACAACCGCGTAAAAAGCGAGCAGTACCCATCTCTACCCATTGCACACTCCATTCTCCTGAAAGAAAGTTATGCCACAACAAAATTGTTATTCAACAAAATTCAGTATGAAAAATTTGGTTGGGAGGTAATAGGCGACTTTAAAATGATTGGTTTCCTAATTGGATTACAAGGAGGGTATACTAAATTCCCTTGTTTCCTGTGCCTGTGGGACAGCAGAGACACAGAGAACCACTATAAAATTAAAAATTGGGAAATCAGAGCCCAATACAAAATCGGCGAAAAAAATGTTAAAAACGATCCAGTAGTGAACATGGAAAAAATTTTAATGCCACCTCTTCATATAAAACTTGGTTTGATTAAGCAATTCGTGAAAGCATTGAATAAGGATTCGGAATCATTTAAGTTTATAACAAAACTGTTTCCGAAACTTTCCGAGGCAAAAATAACTGCCGGTGTTTTTACAGGACCACAAGTAAAAAAACTTATAAAATCGGAATCGTTTCCGAAATTATTGAATGAGAAAGAAAAGGCAGCCTGGAAAAGCTTTCGAGATATAGTTCAAGGATTTTTAGGGAATAATCGTGATCCAAGATATGAGGCCATAGTACATGAACTGATGAAAAATTTTGAAACCATGGGGTGTCGAATGTCACTAAAGGTGCACATTCTTCATTCTCATTTGGATAAATTTAAAGAAAATATGGGTGTATACTCAGAGGAACAAGGCGAACGTTTTCATCAAGATATAAAACATATGGAGCAACGATATCAGTGCCAAGCAACATCGAAAATGATGGGTGATTATGTGTGGAGTCTCATGCGAGACACAACAACGGAGTATACGCGTCAACCTATTTCGAAATTGCATTTTTAAGTATATTATAGTATGTTATTTTTCAAATAAAAATGTGTGCAAAATGTGTATATTCGAAATATATTTCCTAAAATGTCTCATTCGCATCCAAATAGCTACATTACTGGGAAGAAATCACTTAAGATATATATATATATAAGAAATATAAGAAAATGATATTTGTTCCGGCCTTATTTAATTGTGATTATTATATGTATGATTTTAGTATTAGCAAAACTATATTTAAGAATAGAATAAGAAGCAATATTCACTGTTTGATAGGAATATCTTAGACGGTGTCCAAATAAATATATATATATATATATATATATATATATATATATATATATATATATATATATATATATATATATATATATATATATATTTATTTGGACACCGTCTAAGATATTCCTATCAAACAGTGAATATTGCTTCTTATTCTATTCTTAAATATAGTTTTGCTAATACTAAAATCATACATATAATAATCACAATTAAATAAGGCCGGAACAAATATCATTTTCTTCTTTTGTCACTTTGCTGTTTGACTCGTCAAGGGGGGGACAATAATAAATAAATGGATTTTGTGAGAAAATACCCGAACAATTAGGCAAAATCACAAAACTCATCGGATTTGTTAAGGAATTTTGTGAGTAGCCCAGATTTCGTAAAAAAAAATTTCATTTTCGTTAAAATTTTATTTTTGCCCCCCCCTCAAAAATGTGAAATCTGGTCAAAATTTTGCGAGGGGGGGGGGGGGTGACATTAGAAGAAATGGAAATTTGTTCCAGCCTAATCGACAACATTCTACAAACGGGTTAAAAAAGCTCCTATGGCCGTCATTTGGTAATCTTAAAAAATCATGCTCTCTCAATGTCCTGGATGGAGCATGAATGTTCAGCATTGCCAATAGAGGACTACATTCTATATTTCCTTGCAGCAAATCAAAAATAAATAATATACGTAACATTTCACTTCTTTCGCTCAAAGTTTCTAGATTGATCAGCCTACATCTGTTTGCATAAGGCGGTAAGCCAATGGAATCATTCCAGGTAGAGATCGCATCGCATATCTAATGAATCTTCTTTGGACACTTTCGAGTATAATTTGTCTAGGAGCCCAAATTTGAATGGCATATTCCAATATACTTCTAACTAGGGATATATATATATATTTATATATATATATATATATATATATATATATATATATATATATATATATATATATATATATATATATTTATTTATTTATTTATTTATCTAGATCTCTATAGGAATAAGGAAGTTAAAGGAGAATTGTTAAAAAAATTTTTACGAACAATCTTGGATCTTTAAAGAAACTATGATGAAATTCCTGTAAACATCAATGAAAAAACATAGAATAGAGGTATCATGAAATACTTTTTTGGTATAACCGGTAGAAGCAATGCGTGAATGGTTCTCTGGAATAATATCGAATGTTTCATCTCGGAAGAACTTTAGAATAAAATAGAGAAGTTCCATGCAAAAAATCGACAACTGTTACAGGATTCCATGAACTAAAGAAACCCTAAAGGGGGATATCTGGATGAATTTATGAAAGATATTCTGGAGTTTCTAATCAAGTAGTTTTTGAAGGGCCTTTCAATGTAATGAAGAGAAACTCTGGCGTTTAGTGTAATGTGATTGGTTTCAATTACTGTTTTCAGAAAAATGATACTGTCGCTAATCGCCTGGCGACCCAAGCCCCCGGTTTGTTTCCCGGACTTTGTGCACTTCTCGGTGATTGCAAAGGCAGCGAAGAAAGACCTTCGAATCCAGGCAGAGTTCATGGTCGAACAACCAACGAAAATATAATATTTGTGAGGTTCATTGTAAAAATACGGTTTGGCGGCTGTTCGGGCTCGAAAGAAGTTGATCATCAATATTAATTTCTATTCCCGATCAGCCTAGATAGCCGTGTAGTGTCGGTAGCAGTTCCTTCAACTGGCTAAGAATAACACTACGGACCGTCTGTTCCGGTGGTAAGAGTCCACTAACAGGTGACCCCTAATTCATGGTGTCAAGCGGCTTAATGCGTACCGTGCCTAGGAATGAATGGTTAGGGGGGTCTAATAAAAACCTAGCCGCTAACGGTGCCTGTGGAGTACCAGGGCACCCTCCACAGTATTTTTGCCCTTACTGTGTTAAACGGAGCAATGACGCAGTGGACCTAATTTGTCTCCGGGATAATCGGCTACTTTTCTTAAGTCTCAATTCCGAGGCTTAACAAAAGTGGGTAAATGTATATTTTCATGACTGGAATCAAGTTTGTACAGGTAAACCTTCATCACGCAAAAGGTGCTTCTGCTGTGTTGAGTCGAAGGTTTAAAAAAGAAGGGCTGGAAGTGGCGCTAATTCAAGAGCCATGGTCCAATAAACGAAAGATTCTTGGTGTTCTGACACAAAATAGTAAACTATTTTATGATGAGCAACAAGATTCTCCCAGAACTGCTGTCCTAGTACGTAAAACGTTAAAATGTTATCCTATTACAGAGTTTATCAGAAGGGACATTGTTGCGGTCATGGTAGAGGTACCAACCACTAGGGGTAAAACTGAGATCGCTGTGGCTTCAGCTTACTTTCCTGGTGATGTTCCTGAGGTACCTCCTCCTGAGATCGCATCATTTGTTCAATTCTGTAAAGAAAACAACAAATCGTTCATCATTGGCTGTGACGCCAATGCGCATCACACGGTTTGGGGTAGTACGGATATTAACAGTCGAGGTGAGTCACTATTAGAGTATCTGTCTTCGAACAATATAGACATTTGTAATAATGGTGATAAACCTACTTTCTTAAATGCAATCAGACAAGAGGTCTTGGATCTAACACTGTGCAACGCTGCAATCTTTGACAAGATCACAAACTGGCACGTGTCAGATGAGATTTCTCTATCTGATCATAAACACATAATCTTCAATTGGAGCGGTGGAGATTATTCTAGAACTGCATTTAGAAATCCCAGGAAGACAAACTGGGATCAATATGTGGAATTGTTGAATTCGCATTCATTTACAATGGAGGAAACTATCGATTCAACCCAAAAGTTGGAATCATTTTCTCAAAGAGTAAATGAAAGTATCATCAATTCCTTTAACAGCAGTTGTCCCACCATACAATCGTCTTCTACTAGAGACGTGCCATGGTGGAACTTTAAACTGGATCGCCTAAGAAAATTTTCTCGTAAAATGTTCAATAGAGCGAAACAAACGGGAGATTGGACTCAGTATAGGAAAGCCCTGACTGAGTACAACAACGAAATTCGAAAATCTAAAAGAAAATCTTGGGTGCTGACATGTGAAAACATAAACAGTACTCCTGTAGTTGCTAGACTACAAAAAACGCTTGCAAAAGATCATGCAAATGAATTGGGAAATCTGAAGCGTGACGATGGAGCTTTTACCAAAACTCCTCGTGAAACTTTGGATTTAATGATGGAAACCCATTTTCCAGGTTCGGTTCTAAGTGTGGATTCCAATGATACTATATCTCTGGAAGGTGAAGGATGTCCTAGTATAAACTCAATGGAGTCAAATAGTACAGTAAACACCGCCTCAGATTTAGCTGATGAAATCTTCACGAAGGCCAGAGTGGAAAATGCGATAAGATCTTTTCAGCCTTTTAAATCTGCAGGAGTTGATGGGATATTTCCAGCACTGATTCAAAACGGAGAAACGGTGTTGGTTCCATCACTAATTGAGATGTTCAAGGCTAGTTTGAGATTGAGTTTCGTTCCATCAAAATGGAGACTTGTAAAAGTTATCTTTATCCCGAAAAAGGGGAAACGAGATAAAACGCATCCGAAAGCATATAGACCAATTAGTCTTTCTTCAGTTTTGTTAAAGACTATGGAAAAGGTTTTGAAGGATTTTATCAATTCTTCTTACATAAAAGAGCATCCCCTGTCTGACTTCCAGTTTGCTTATCAATCTGGTAAGTCAACGGTTACGGCACTTCACTCGCTAGTAACAAAGGTGGAAAAAACGTTTTCAACAAAAGAAATAGCTCTATGCGCCTTTTTAGATATAGAAGGAGCATTTGATAATGCCTCCTATTCATCTATGAAGCGTGCCATGGAGAATAAAAACTTCGACCAATGTATCATACATTGGATTCATACTGTGCTTGCAAAAAGAGAAATCACTTCTGAGCTGGGAAGTTCTTCTATAACAGTAAGGGCAACAAAGGGTTGCCCTCAAGGAGGAGTCCTCTCACCACTGATGTGGTCCTTAGTTGTAGACGATCTTCTAAGAAGCTTGAAGGAAAGAGGTTTCGAAGTTGTGGGCTTTGCAGACGATATAGTCATAATAGTGAGAGGAAAGTATGACGAAACTGTTTCGGAGAGAATGCAAAGGGCCCTAAACTATACACATTCATGGTGTATTAAGGAGGGCCTTAGCATCAACCCGTCAAAAGTCGTAATTGTCCCTTTCACTAGGAGAAGGAAGATCAACCTAAAAGCTTTTCGGCTTGGAGGGATACATATTCATCCTAGTGATCGAGTCAAGTACTTAGGTTTGATTCTGGATGCCAAACTGAACTGGAATGCTCAAATTGAGTCCGTGATCGGTAAGGCAACAAGTGCGTTCTGGTTATGCTCCAAAACTATTGGCAGGAAGTGGGGCTTGAAACCAAAAATGATAATGTGGATTTATACTGCCATAATCCGCCCAAAAGTGACGTATGCTTCGTTTGTCTGGTGGCCAAAAACAAAAGAGGCTACCACACAATCAAAGCTTGCGAAAATTCAACGTCTTGCGTCCATTGCTGTTACAGGAGCGATGCGAAGCACTCCATCAAAAGCTATAGATGCGATTCTCAATCTGCTACCTTTGCACGAGTACGTGCAATTAGAAGCAGAAAAGGAATTGCTGAGACTTGAACGAGTTGAAAAGTTTATGCCAGGTGATCTTGTAGGTCACCTGAGCATTTCACAATACTTCCAAAATAGGCCAGTAATGAAAATGATTAAAGACTGGATGAAACCTGTGGAGAACCATGATGTTCCTTACAAGTTGCACGAAACAACTCGTGCAGATTGGGAAGTCGGAGGTCCCACTGTTCGTCAAGGATCAATCAAATTCTATACAGATGGCTCAAAAGTTGGAATAAAAACGGGAGCAGGAATCTACGGCCCTGGAATACAAACATCAGTGGCGATGGGACACTATCCTACGGTGTTTCAAGCAGAGATTCTTGCTATTTTGAAATGCGCAAATATCTGCCTTGAGAGAAAATACAGATATGCAAATATTTGTATTTTCTCAGATAGTCAAGCTGCACTAAAAGCATTGTGCGCTTACAAATGTACTTCAAAGCTTGTCTGGGAATGCATTCTTTCACTGCGCAGGCTGTGCCAAGGGAACTCAGTAAACTTATACTGGGTTCCAGGTCACTGCGGCATTGAAGGGAATGAAATGGCAGACGAGCTTGCTAAAAGTGGTTCCAATTTACAATTTGTTGGTCCAGAACCATTCTGCGGAATATCAAACTGTACAATTAAAATGGATCTGAAATGCTGGGCTGAGCAGAGGGTGATATCCAATTGGATGGATGTCAAAAACTGCAATCAGTCAAAACGATTTATAACACCAAACGCTTATAAAACCAAAAAGCTCTTAGAGCTCAACAAGAGAGCTCTATGTACATACACTGGCCTAGTAACTGGACACTGTCCGAGCAGGTATCACTTGAAAAATATTGGCCAGATTCAGAGTGATATCTGTCGTTTCTGTAATACGGAACGTGAAACCTCGGAACATCTGCTTTGCAGTTGTGGTGCTTTATACATGCGCAGGCAAAGATTTCTAAATAGTGGTTGCTTGCAACCCAGTGAGATCTGGTCTGCAGAACCTGGGAAGGTCTTGGGGTTTATTAATTCCATTGCACCTGACTGGGAGACGACGCGTCGTGGCAGAAGCTGATTACTTGACACATGGTAATTAGCTGGCTAGATGCGAATATCAAAACGGGACATGCCACAAAAGTTCAGCTTATTGGACGCAGTGGCTTAAATTCCCCAACAGGGGAGGGAAAAAAAAAAAAAAAAAAAAAAATACGGTATTGTGTGATAAACCTTTTTTCAGGAAACAAAAAATTTAAAACCATCTGCACACATTTCCCACATTTTCAGAATATCAGACTAATATTCATATGAACTTCCGAGCTTTATGAAGAATTAATTAAAATGCGGTAGTTTATTGGATTTGTTTACCTTAGATCAAAAATAAAGATTTTTATGATACGGTAAAGAGTGCATATGAGTTAGTTTTGAGAAACACATTTTTTACGATTGATTTGAACTTACGGAATTACGTGAATTTGTTTCATGAAAATTCGAAGTTTTGATCATAAATATAGATTATAAAAATATTTTGAATAAGCTTGTGTAGTTTGTTAATTATCATACGAATATTGCGAATTTGTTTCATAAAACAGATAGATTTTGATAATATTTTGTTTTGAGGTTGGTCTTCTTAGGAATTCCTCATAGAAAACCAGATTTTGTAAATTTGTTTGGAATTTCTGAATAGCAATTCATGAAGCTTAAGGTAACATGCTGTGCCATTGAACTTTAATACAAATCAATGATTTTTATGCTTGTTTCTAATAGTTTGCCTCGCATTTTTGAAATAGTAAAAAAAACGGTTAATTCGGCATTCACGTTGCTGAAAAAGTATCATCATACCAAGTTAGCATATAGAATGGTACTCCAACCCAATATTTGCAACAGGTTTGTAAGAACAATATGTTTTGCTTTCTTGTACTCGTAGATGAGGTTCATACGTTAGCATACCACAAAATTTAACGGGATTTTTAGCAGAGACTGAAATGTATCAGAAAGACGAGAAAACATTTTCCATGGTAATTTTTGTTCAAATTGCAAGCCAGTAACGTCTCCTACTGAATTACCTAAACCTCTTTTTACGTCCATCATTGGCTGATTGATAAAAAATCTGTCGCTAATAGAATAGGCAAACTCAAAACTTATACATTTCTTTGACACATCTACATATTCAAGAGAAGTGTTAAAACATATAAAAGTTTTGTTAAAACAAGCCATTGTTTTAATGGCAGAATTTTGTATCGTTCAGCCAATGATGAACGTATAAAAAGGTGAAAGTATACTTATTGAACTTCCCGTAAAAATAGAAAGAGAAAATCGATGAAAAGAAATCGATCATTGCAGACACGTCGTTATGAAACTTAACGCGAGATATATATTTGGAGCTTAGATTGATATTCCTAAGAATTTCTCACAGAAAACCAAATATTTAAAAATTTCTTCGAGAGATATGGAATTTTTTCTTTTCTGCTTGAGACCCTGTGGTCCCCAGAACTTGTTCCGTGTCCACCGGGTGCCCAGCATTGGGTGAAACTATAATTTTTGGTTCTATTGGATTACACACGGAATTGTGCAAATTTTGAGGTGTCGCAGGTTCTTTTATCATAGAAAATTGAGCTGTTGGAAATTGTAGACTAATTTCCTTCCGTGCCTAATGAGTTCCGAGTTCCCTTTAACCATCTAAATGTACGGAGTCAGTTGAAATTACGAGAACATGTAGTGTAAGAGTTTAATGTAACGAACTACAGTATTAGAAGGGTTAGGAGAGCCGCGTCTCGGAGAATTCAGGCATGAGAGTATAATGTAAGTAATAAGCTAAGTAAAATGTGAATTATTGAAATAAAATACCAATTCTTTGCAGTCTCGAAACCGTTAGCTGCTGTCGAGAGGTTTGATTACATTCCGAGAAAGTTGCGTCCCTAACATGACCATTTCTGCCAGATACCCTGTGGTCCCCTGAACCTGTTCCGTGGCCACCGGGTGCCCAGCATTGGGTAAAACTATAATTTTTGGTTCTATTGGATTACACACGGAATTATGCAAATTTTGAGGTGTCGCATGATGGGGTTCTTTCATCATCGAAAATTGACCATTTCTGCCAGATACCCTGGGGTCCCCTGAACCTGTTCCATGGCCACCGGGTGTCCAGCATTGGGTAAATCTATAATTTTTGGTTCTATTGGATTACACACGGAATTATGCAAATTTTGAGGTGTCGCATGATGGGGTTCTTTTATCATCGAAAAATGACCATTTCTGCCAGATACCCTGGGGTCCCCTGAACCTGTTCCATGGCCACCGGGTGTCCAGCATTGGGTAAATCTATAATTTTTGGTTCTATTGGATTACACACGGAATTATGCAAATTTTGAGGTGTCGCATGATGGGGTTCTTTCATCATCGAAAATTGACCATTTCTGCCAGATACCCTGGGGTCCCCTGAACCTGTTCCGTGGCCTCCGGGTGCCCAGCGTTGGGTAAAACTAAAATTTTTGGTTCTTCTAGACTACACACGGAATTGTGCAAATTTTGAGGTGTCGCATGATGGGGTTATTTTGGAATCAAAAATTGGCCATTTCTGTCGGAGACCCTGTGGTCCCCAGAACTTGTTCCGTGTCCACCGGGTGCCCAGCATTGGGTAAAACTATAATTTTTGGTTCTACTGGATTACACACGGAATTATGCAAATTTTGAGGTGTCGCATGATGGGGTTCTTTTATCATCGAAAATTGACCATTTCTGCCAGATACCCTGGGGTCCCCTGAACCTGTTCCATGGCCACCGGGTGTCCAGCATTGGGTAAATCTATAATTTTTGGTTCTATTGGATTACACACGGAATTTTGCAGATTTTGAGTTGTCGCATGATGGTGTTCTTTTGAAATAAAAAATTGGCCATTTCCGCCTGAGACCCTGTGGTCCCCAGAACCTGTTCCGTGGCCACCGGATAACCCGTGCCAACCAAATGGCCTCATCAGGTCCGGAACAACATTTATATAATGATTTGTCACTAACAGCGATTCAAAAACACTGTTTCCAGTCGAAATTATTATGATGTGCGAAAATTATGTATCATGTCACACTTAGATCCGCCCGCAGCAAAAAGGGGGAGGGTCAGCGGGGATCCCCACCATATCATTCTTTAGATATACTCTTCCCCTTGATGATGCTTCAAACCGATTGTAATTTGGTGGCCTAGTTTCGGAGAACGAGCCATTTGAAGCCACAAAGTCCCGGCTGGTTAAGGATTGTCCTACAGAAATGAACACCCCTAGTTCCCCATACAAATTTCGGTTTTGAACTGTGGGGCCGCGGTCCATTATTTTTCAAAAATTCCTTCACTATGACACTTCTGGGGTCCCAAACCCCTGTTACTTTTAATTTCATTCCATAGCGTGAACTTTTCTCATTTTTTGTCGAGCAGTGCTATCAAAAAAGGTGAAAAGGGGGTACATTTTTAGGCACTTTTTACATAAAAGTCAAAATTTCTGCACTTAAATGACTTTTTATCAATTACCTGTCCAAAGAGCATTAAAAGACGAAGCTTTAAGCTTTCTATCCATGCACTAAGATTGATTATACGGTTCATAGTTTCTGAGTTAGAGATGTTTAAAGATGGGGTAATTTAATAACACTAATTTTTGAATAACTCACTTAGCAGTGATTTCCGGACCTACCTGTAGAACAATTTTTTGCTGCAAATATGGTCTACTTTCAGCTCCTTTCGGGTGTAACACGAATTACCAGTCACCCTGTATACAGGGGAAAGACAAAATGATCGGGACAGGCAAAATTTTAAATTTCACAGAAATGTGCAACTAGTTGTAACTTTTCGAAAAGTGCATCAAATATTCTCAAATTTTCACTGTAAGGTGGTCAACTACTTGTGTATCAGTGGTCAAAATTTGAAAATGATCGAGCTATTCTGCACGAAATTATAAAGATTCTAGAAAAGGTATATTTATCCGATAGCCAACTTTGAGCTATTATATCTTCTGATTCAGTGAACCGTGACTTGTGACCATTTATGACTTGTATAATGATCGTTTGACTTAACTGAAAATTATAAACAAAAGAAAAAGTTATAGAGATTTAATTTATTTTATGATTTTTTAGTAAAATTGTTCTATTTTTTAATATGCATTCCATTACATTTTCAATTCATTGCTGACAATTTTGTTACTTTCCTTTAAAACATATTTATATTCAAGTCAATTAGAGGGAATTTATATGAACTATAATAAACATCTTAAATCTTGAAACGATGTTAAAGTTTTGAATAATTTAGTATTTTATTAGTAACATAATCTAATCGATATAATTTTATACCGTGTTAAGAATTTCAAGTTAAGTCAAAAAAATTTAATAGTTCATTATCCCTTTCGTGACGAATCAGCACAATTGTGCTGTTGAGCGGTAGCAGTTTTGCATATGTTTTTCATCTGTTTAGACCTTGTTTTATGTGTTTTATTGAAACTGTTTCAATAATTCAGCCATTATTTATACTCGTTTGTGTGTAAACAAACTTTTGTTTACGTTACCTGTGAGATTTATCACAACAAGGTAAATAAAAAGAGGACAAAAACCGTAAAACATGAAAAAGTGTTGTTTGTCGTATATTTTTCGTTTCCGATTTGTCTAGGTTGTCAAAGCAAGAAATTAAAAGATAAAGAGTAGTTCTTTCAAATGAGGTAAAATAATTGTTGTTTTGTTGGGCAATCTTAGAGTTCTGGAGAGCCAAAATTGAGCCATTTGTATGGAGATTTAAATTTTTTGCGCTTCGTCACGAAAGGGTTATATAAGTCATGAATGGTCAAACTTCCATTGCATTCGGTTCATTGAATCTGGAGATACATATAACAGCTCAAAGTTGTCTGTCGGCTAATTATACCTTTTTCTAGAATCTTCATAACTTCATGCAGAATAATCCGATCTTTGCTAAATTTTGATCACTGATAAGCAACTACTTGATTAACTTACAGTGAGAATATTCGATGCACTTTTCGAAAAGTTACAGCTAGTTGAACATTTTTTGGAAAGTGAAAATTTGGCCTGTCTGGATCATTTTGTCTATCCCCTGTACTTGTCTGTGGAGGTAGCTTTGGGGTATCAGAAGGTCGGCTCCAGAGGCACGTTCTTCTCCATTTGGGAAATTAGTGCCATTAATAGGTTTGGGATAGATCGCGTATTTTAATCTGTTTTTCTTTGTTTTGGTCTCATTATAAACTAGAGAAATAAAATTCACCGAGCTGGAGAACTACAATGGAGGTCCACCGTGATTTTTCAACAAATCATCCGTGAATTCCTCCCGATGATCCTCTGGAAATTCCTCCAGAAGATCCATTTTAAACTCCTCCAAGGCTTCCATCGAAAGTTACTGTAGGCAATTCCACCGAGAATATCTCTAGGAGTTACAGTATAAACTCCTCTAGGACTTCCACCAGGGATTTCTCTAAGAGTTTCAAAGAGCATTTCTCTAGGAGTTCCACCGATTATTTGCAGAAGTTCCTCAGGGATGTCCACCAGCAGTTGCACCCAAAATTCTATTAAGAGTTCCACTGGGAATTCTTCTCGAAGATCCACAAGAAATTTCTTAAGGAGTTCCAACGAGCATTTCTTCAAAAGTTCATCATATGATCTATGAGTTACACTAGAAAATCCCTGGAAAATACACTAGAAAAAGAGTCCCGTCCTTAATTTTCCTTTCCTACCTCTCAAGATTTATGATTTTATTCAATGTTCTAATACCATTTTTAGATTAGTGCCTCGACTATAATATTCAATAGATAAATGCGAGTTTTATCGGTTTGAAGCAGATGAACAATGTCTTTGAAAACTTTGGCATTTTTATGGGCCATACTGTAATGCTACTAATGGGCATGTTGGTAGCAAAGAACAATAGAAATACACTAGAACTCCAATGGCGCTGTAGTCAATTTTCCTATTTAATTAAATTTATAACTTTAATTGTAATAATTGATTGTTTTCAACTGTCCAGCTGATAGAGGATCTTTTGTTTTGGTAAATAAAATTTATTTGACACTGCTAGTACCGCTACTGACGCTGTAATAGCGTGGCAAACTAGATGTAAGTCACGAATAGTCGCGACATTGGACTTCTGTGGCTAGTTATTCTACTCAAAGAACTTATTTATTCCTAGTCCTTGTCAACCTGACCATTGATATAATTTTGAAGTCATGGCGTAAGCCTCAAGGCTGAGTAGCCTATCATAAGCCCCGGCAGCTTGTTGACTTTTTAGCTGCCTGTATGCAGCCTCTCTTGTTTTCATCACATCGAAATATTAAAGCAAGGAATCATGGAAACGCATATTTGTTATGGAAGTTCCCTGATGCACCACGCCTAGCGTCCCTACTCGATATTCTAGCTGCGCGTAGGATCGTCATCTAAGACTCTTCTTATTTCAATACAAATTTTGTTTTTTATTTATTTTAATTTTTTTTTTATATTTATTAATGACACCTAACACTATAAAGTGCATTCTTGCCAACAAATTTTGCCAACGTTTGCGTAAATAATTTGCTTCAAAATATAGTTAAAATATAATTACTTTCAATGTATGGTATCCAATAAATTTCATCTTACCGTTTTCATCCAGATAATTCATTACACTTACCCGCCTCCCATTTTTGCTTTCTATTTTCATCACCAATCGCAATTTCTCAACCTGCCAATTGCATCGACAAATCTTCACGTTTTTTGCTCGTGTTTCCTGTGTTTCCTCTTTCCAGCATCGAATAAATACACACATTCCAATGTACGTACACTTAATCAAAGGAAAAAACACTCCCCAAGAAAGAAGTTGCTGGTTTCAAGGAAAGTGTACTAGTGCCACCGATAGGAAACTACAGCATATAGGAAACAGGGAAAAGGCCAGTTGCTTCCGCAAGACAAAAGCGGAAAATCACAAACAACGTACGAGAACAAGTGCCATCTTCTTTACAACGCTTCAAGCCACTTCTGAAATGGAACAGAGAGTGCAACAACGTTGGCGCTTTTCTGTTACTCATTGTTGGTACCGTAAGCTGGCAGAAGTTTGAACGCTGCGTTATTTATTTATTTTTTGTTGTGCCACCTTTTTGTATTCTTGCACTGGCACGCCACTGGAAGTGCCACCTTTTTGCATTCTTGCACTATGGCCAAAGAAATTTCAACTACAAAAAGTTCCTGGACCGACCGGGGATCGTACCCATCACCCTCATTGTGAAAATTTCGAAACGTTTAGTCGTTGAGACTTAGCTATCTTTCAAGATGATGCATCATCAACACAACATATTTGAAGGAAAATATCAATTAGACAGAGGAAAACTTTCCGCCAGTTCACAGTAAACTATACACATTCTAGTGTTGCGCCTTCACTGTAGAGCGCTAGGTATCTACCATTGTACACCGCAACATTCTTCTCATCTTCCATTCTTGGCAAAGGCTCATCCGGCCGACGGACGACGTCGTCGGAGCGCTGACCGAGAACGGAATCCACTCGCCATTCCCATGCTTCACTCCGGGTGTGGTGAAAGAGGCTTCGAATGGGGAGGAAAAAATGTAGACATTTTGGCAACATCCTGTAAATTAGACAGCCAGCGTAATAGGGAATCGCGCCACTTGGGCGGTGGCTTCTATATTCGTCTGTTTTCCACTATAACTCAGTCAAATTTGAATCAATTGACACAACTTTTGGAATGTGGTGAGATAGGTATAGTATCTATCCGTGTACAACATTTCAAGTCAATTGGTTCAAAATTGACTGAGTTATAGTGGAAAACAGACGAATATAGAAGCCACCGCCCAAGTGGCGCGATACCCTATATTTCATCGTGGGTATGCCGCCATACTACACGGTCTAGCGCATTACACTACCACCGAAGGATACGCCGCTCTATGTTCCGAACCAAACAAAAAATTCGATACACAGATACCGCCGATGACTGCTCGCTCGAAGTTTAAAGTTTCATCGTAACAGCGATGGAATGGGGAGTTCTTATCCGATCCATGCATCCGAGGGTTGTGGCGTCATCACCATTGGCGATAGGTACCAGAGCGTTGTCTGTTTCTCTTTTGCGGAGTTGCCTTCTAATTTGTGCACTTCTCTTGCTGGTGGTATTCGTCGTAGGTTGAGCTGAGCGGCATTACTGAATCTGGTTCTTCCGAACTGCCCTGCTGTTGGTGACAGCTATTAAATTTTGATTCGGCAATTTCCAAAACAGATGTCGCTTTGAAAATCCATTAATGATAAGCTCACTTGGTGTCGGATGGGCTGGTCGTTGATGGTAGTGAGTTTTTTTTTTCTGTGGTAACTTACAAATCTGAACGTGGAGACAAAATGGGAAATCGTCGAAAATGACGATGACGTCTTTGAAGTTCGACGTTAGATAGACGATAACTAGCCGTAAGTCTCGTTTATTGATATGGTTATTCATTTAATCAAACGGTCAAACTCTGCTCTATGATTGGTTCTTTAACACACGTATTCCAAAAATGAACACTTAAAACCAACATGATTAACCTTCCTAATGCATTAAGATAAAGTTTACAGTTAAAGTGTAAAAAAACACCCATAACCAGTTTCTCGTTCTTATGGTCTTAACAAATTGATATTAAAATGTATAGGTATCTGGAATTACATTTGTGGCTTGGACATTACCCGGATAGAGATGAAGTACTTGCAATCAGAAGGTGATATTGGTTGATTGGTATAATTGATAAAAGTACTGAAAATAATCCTAAAACTTTTCCTGCAACATCTGAATAATATCAAAAATTGATATTTCAAGATCAAACGTTAAGCTCGCTGCTATTATTGGTTAGATCTTACAAAAGCTAAACATGATATGATGGTGATCTTCCATCAGTAAATTTCAGATATAATGCTTAGATCTTATATCTGCTACATCAATCAAACCAATATCGTTTTTTGATCCTCATATCAAAATATGCTATTATTGAGATCTTTTCTTCTACTCGGGTATCCAAAACAAAATTAAAGCGTTGAAAATAAAGTATGTTTTAATGATTCAAATTATGTTTTTTCTTTTCATTTATTATAAAATCTCCAGTTAGCCTGGTGGTTAAGGCTACGGATCGCCAATCCGGAGACGGCGGGTTCGATTCCCGTTCCGGTCGGGAAAATTTTCTCGACTCCCTGGGCATGAACAGTATCATTGTGGCAGGTAAAGAAAGCCCTTCAATTAATAACTGTGGAAATGCTTAAAGAGCACAAATTTTAAGCGAGGCTGGCCAAGTCCCAGTGCGGACGTAGAGCCATAAAGAAGAAGAAAATCAACATACCAAGGACTAGCAGATCAATGGACAAATTATCCGTATATTTCGGAATTGGTTTCGGTACAGAAACTGAAGGGCTTTCTTTAACGCCATATGCTGCTAAGCATACTTAGTGCAAAAAACCTTCAGGAATTCCTCCAGGGATTCCTTCTGAATTTCCTCCAGGGATATTCTTTCAAGAATTCCGTCAGGGATCCTTTCAGGATTTCCTTCTCGCTGGAGATTCTAGCAGAATCTCGTTGGTGGTTCTAGCAGAATCTCGTTGGAGATTCTAACAGAATCTCGCAGAAGATTTTGATAAAATCTCGCTGGAGATTCTAGTGTAATCTCTCTAGAGATTCTCACAGAATCACGCTGGATATTCTAGCAAAATCTCTCTGGAGATTCTAGCAGAATTCCGCTAGAAATTCTAGCAATATCTTGCTGAAGCTTCTAGCACAATCTCTCTGGAGATTCAAGCAGAATCTCGTTGGAGATTCTAACAGAATCTCGCAGAAAATTTTGAAAAAATCTCGCTGGAGAATCTAGCAGAATCTCACTGGAAATTCTAGCAGTCTCGCTGGAGATTCTTACAGAACCACGCTGGATATTCTAGCAAAATCTCGCCGGAGACTCCAGCAGGACCTCGCCGGAGCTCTAGCACCATTAAGAGGTATTACTGGGAGAATCCCAAACATAATCTATGGAGGCATCCACAGATATATCTTTGGAGGTCTCCCAGCAAAAATTTATGGAAAAATCCTCCAAATAATTCTTAGAGAAATTTAATGAATAATTCCAGCAGAAATCACAGGAGGAATAAAGTTGTTTAGCGATAAATAAGTTATTTCTTACTTTATAATCAAAAAAAAAGTTCTGAGCAATAAATAATTGAATGGATCAATGAAGCAAACTTTTCCAGTGTTCGCCGCATGTAAACAACGGCGCCACCGCATATGAACATTAACATTGTGACAGCAGTGGAGTTATTTCAAACACACAAGGCTACGGTGGCGCTATCTATTCGTTCCATAGCGACCGTTTTATTATTATTATTAATATTTATCAAAGACACTTTACCACTTATGTGGCATTCGTGTCTGACAGCGGCCGTTTTAGTTATTTTAGTGATCCATTGCTGTCACATATTTTTATGTTAACGGTCAAATAAACAAGGCAGCACAAAAACAGGAAAAAGATTCTGGAGGTATTTGGAAGACTTTCAATGCAGTTTCCGAGAATTTTCAGAGGGGTTTCAAAGCGTTTCGATGCGTTTCATAGTTGACGGTTACGCCCTTGAAAGCACCCCCCCCCCCCCCCCCCCCCCACCCCCGGGGACCACAGAAACTCTGAAACACCATTGGAATGCCCCCTGAAAACCCCTTGAAACTCCCTGGAATGCTATTGAAACTCACTGATGCCTCTGAACCAGCCCTGGAAGGCTTCTGAAAAGGCTTGACAACCAATGGAACGCTCCAAAAATCCCCTGATACGTCTTTCAACACTCTCGGAACGTTTCTGAAACCCGATAAAACACCTGAGCGATTCCAAGCAACAGCATCAAAATTAAGGAAATTTTTAAATTCATGATTTTCTATTGAACTGAAACTTTGCAGAGTTTTTCAGTTCCATCTAAATCGCCATTTTTTATTTTGAATCACGACTAACTTTTCAAAAGGGTGTATGTGAAAATGGTTCAAAAATATTCAAAAATCTGCACAGCCAAAATGGTTCGTTCGATTGCTATGAATTTTTCAGCAAAGTAAGATAACTAAATGGTGATTCCTAAGAAAATATACACAGTGAAAAAAAATCTTTTTTAACATGAAAAAATATAATTTTTGCCACAAAAACTCAAATAACCCTAAACCCTATCTTTTTACCAACGTAATTTTTTTAGGCAAGACGATCCATTGTATTAGCAATCTACCATAAAAATTTGGTGATGGTAAACTAATAAACAAAAAAGTTATGACATTTTAAACATTTCACAATTTTCAATTTGGTAAAAAAAATTTTCTGTGTAAATTACTTCGGTCAGAAATCGCAGTTTGATGCTGATTTTATTGTTCAGCAAATTTAGATAACTAAATGGTGATTCCCAAGAAAATATACACTGTGAAAAAAACATCTTTTTTAACATTAGAAAATATCCTTTTTGTCACAAAAACTCAAATATCTCAAAACCCTATCTTTTTACCAACGTAATTTTTTAGGGAAAACGGTTCATTGTATTAGCAATCTACCATAAAAATTTGGTGATGGTAAACTAATAAACAAAAAAGTTATGACAATTCAAACATTTCACAATTTTCACATTTAGTAACAATTTTTTTCTTCAGTGTAAATTATTTCGGCCGGAAATCGCAGTTTGATGCTGATTTTATTGTTAAATGCCTTGCGTGAGTAAAACAAGCTGTTTTTATTATGTACTAGCTGTCCCGGCAAACTCTGTCTTGCCAATCTTGTGATGGTTTGACAGCAGAGCGTTCATGATTAACACAAATTTTAATCATGATTAATCATTGATGATTAAAATTCCAATTTTGGTGATTATTGATTATGATTAATGATTAATTTGATTTTTCGGATGATTAAAGATTATGATTAATGATTAAAATTGGTTTTATCTGTGATTATTGATTATGATTAATGATTAAAAATGGCTCATTGATTGAAAATCATGATTAATCATGATTAATCAATCACAAAAAAACTGGAAATGATTAAAGTATATTTATTGTTTAACATGTTTTTGAAGTTTCAAAAGTAAAAGGTAACTCTGTCCAGGAGATTTTTGAAAAAAGAATCAAAAATTATATTATTTAGAACATCATTTGAACCAATTTAAATTGGATCATATATTTTATATGATGAATCATTTTTGGAGATGATTGATTAATGATTGATTAATATTTTTTCTTATGATTATGATTTCTGATTAATGATTAGATTGCAAAAACAGTGTGATTAAGATTAATGATTAATGATTAAATGAGATTTTTTTTGTGATTATGATTAATGATTTTGATTAATCTTAATCATTAATCATTAATCATGATTAAATTTATGATTAATCATTAACGCTCTGTTTGACAGCTTTTGAGCTAATTTAAGCACCGCACTCTAGATTGGTTTGATTTCGATCATGTTGATTTTCTTCCCAGTTCATAAAAATCAGTACTTTATCAATTTTCTAACTTTTGGAGTTGATTTTCGTAACTTTTTATACATATAAACACAGCCACCATGAATACGAATCGAAACGTGCAAGGGTCATGTTGATCGGTTCACCCGTTCGTGAGTTTTGTTGCCTCAAAGGGACTTGGAACTCATTTTTATATACTACTAGCTGTCCCGGCAAACGTTCTCTTGCCAAGCTGTGGTGTTTTGACAACTGTTGAAGTCATCGCAGCAACGCACTCTAGATTGATTTCATTTCAATCACTATGAATTTCTTTCCGACTAATTAAAAATCAGTATTTTCACTATTTTCATACTTTTTAAAATGGTTTTCGTAACTTTTTGTGCATATAAACACAGCCACCACAAATACGAATCGATCCGTGCAAGAGTCATGCTGATCGGTTCATCCGTTCTTGAGTTTTGTTGCCTCAAAGGAACTTCAAACTCATTTTTATATATATAGATGTATTATGTATTATGTATTATGTATATTAAATGTACAGTATGCGGCAGGAAAAAATGCGAAAGTGTTTTTCAACTTCAAACCTCATTTTCGTCCATTTGACATTAACCAATCTATGTTTCAACGTTCCATGATCTATAATGGGCTCGTTTTCTGAAAAGTTAATTAAAAAATTTCCCATTTTGGTCACTAACCTTTACAGGGCGGCGCCTGAAGATGAAGACAACCAGAATTTTCAAACCGCAGAAAATCGCACACGTCGCTAAATTTCGCATCTGATAAAACAAAAATTTTGATTTTCTCTACAATATCATCAAATATATGTACTTATTTCATCTGGTATGTGAAACTACATGGCTCTGGATCAGTGTGGTCTGGTTGTTCATAGAATTTGAGCTAATTTTGTTACTGTTATAGTCATTTTGTTTAATGACCATTGGGCGCGCAGTTTATTGATATCCGTTTATTAGGCCTACATTATCACATGATAAACATCAAATGTGTTCATTTTTATTTTTCAGTGCTAGAATATAGACATTGACTGTTACACTGTCATGAAAAATTGTCATATATATCCCATATTTAGCGTGTAATAGTGCCTTGAACTTTTCGCATTTTTTCCTGCCGCACCCTGTACAGTAATGTTCCGATTTTATCACGCCCTCCGTGCATTAGTCGTTTATTCATTAATTTGCTGTTACATTTGAGTACAAGTGTTTTTCCTCTTCTTCAATATGAATGTTGAAAGCGTGTTTTGCAACGTTAAAAATATTGAAATGGGTATAGATGTTGAAGAATATTTCAAAGCATTTTTGAAAAGGGGCGTAATTAAATTGTTTAAACAGATGTCGCTGATGGTACGGTGGCATGACTCTCTGTACTTAGCACTTCTGGCAATTTCTCAGTTGTTGTTGTTTTCGAACTTCCTGCACCCTGCTTTATCGAAGATATACAGATGGCTCGTTTGTCAAATTCTAGACGGCAGGACGTGCAAATGCGTAATTTTGTACACAATGTGGACATTTGGGCATAACCAGTCTCTTTCAGTTTATCTATGGTGCTTTCGGTGAGATTTCGTAACTCTTTTGAACATTTTTTTTTCATCAAACGGTCTACAAGAGAGCGTTGAGAGACTGTTCATGTTGTTCGTTAGATTATAATAAACAAAATCACTTATTAGTTTTAACTGACTAGTTTGGTGTTGTTTGCTTGGCTGAAGAAAAAAATAACTATAAAATCTTTAATATCCATAACGATAGTATTTTTTTGCTTTTTCGTGAGCGTTGTCATGGTATGTATACAGACAAACAAACGTAACACTGACGAAATAATCATTGACCACGCCTTTAACGATCATTTTGAATCTTGGTTGTGGCTTTCATAACCAGAAGAGCACCCATTGTTTTTCTTTGCGTTTGACGTTTCACACTAGCGCCTTCTGATGACGATATTGCACAACGCTTAAACATTTCCACCTGGGCGATGGATTTTCACGAAAATTGTTCTAGGCGTTTCGTCTGTGGTATGTACCTCTCATGCATTTGTTGTTGTTGAAGTTACTCGCATTCTTCCGATCATAAAGTCTGTTCTCTAAGAGGTATTTTTTTTTGCAGATAAACTAGACGTATACGCGTATATAAAACTTTTATTATACAGCTTTTGTCTTAAAAATAAGTTTAATTCCATTTTTCTTATAATCAACAGCTTTTCAACACTATCAAGGGATTTTTTCACCAGTCACGTACAATAAAAATTATGACACTCTCAATATTTTTGATCACAACACTGGATCACGTCTAAGTTTCAAATAGATACTATAGTAATTATTATTATTATTATTTCTTTATTATAGAGATTTTCAGCCCTAGGCTGGTTCATCTCTTATATAGTAATTATGAATAATCAAACAAAAATATCATGAAAACAACTTGTTTAATTCAGGCGGTAGTCTTTACAATAAAATCAGCATCAAAATATAATTCTCGAAATAATTTACACAGAAAAATTTTTTTTTTGTTACTAAATGTAAAAATTGTGAAATGTTTGAAATGTCATAACTTTTTTTGTTTATCAGTTTACCATCACCAAAATTTTATGGTAGATAGCTGATATAATGGGCAATTTCCCCTAAAAAATTGACGTTGGTAAAAAGATAGGATTTTGAGATATTTGAGATTTTGCGACAAAGATCATATTTTTTTAAAGTAAAAAAAGGAATTTTTTACAGTGTATATTTTCTAAGGAATCATCATTTAGTTATCTAACTATGCTGAAAAATTCATAACAATCGAACAATCCGTTTTTGCTGTTTTTAGAATATTTTTGAACTATTTTCGCATACACCCTTTTGAAAAGTTAGTCGTGAGTGAATATGAAGGTTTAATATCGGAAAATGGCGATTTAGATGAAATTGAAAAACTGTGCAAAGTTACAGATATTTTTGAAATGGTCGCTCAGGATCGACTGACATGACTCCGTGGAATTCCTCACCTTGAAATGACTCTGAGACTCCTGGCACAATTTTTTCAAATACAGGAGCACATGTCTTTGGAACCGACCTACTGATACCATGGGACCCCTGAAACCCCTTGGAACGCGCTTGAAACTCCTTTATATCCCCTGGAACACCCTTGGAACGTCCGTGGGATTCCCTGAACCTCAATGACGCCCCATAAAATGTCCCTGAAACAGAGCGTTAATGATTAATCATAAATTTAATCATGATTAATGATTAATGATTAAGATTAATCAAAATCATTAATCATAATCACAAAAAAAATCTCATTTAATCATTAATCATTAATCTTAATCACACTGTTTTTGCAATCTAATCATTAATCAGAAATCATAATCATAAGAAAAAATATTAATCAATCATTAATCAATCATCTCCAAAAATGATTCATCATATAAAATATATGATCCAATTTAAATTGGTTCAAATGATGTTCTAAATAATATAATTTTTGATTCTTTTTTCAAAAATCTCCTGGACAGAGTTACCTTTTACTTTTGAAACTTCAAAAACATGTTAAACAATAAATATACTTTAATCATTTCCAGTTTTTTTGTGATTGATTAATCATGATTAATCATGATTTTCAATCAATGAGCCATTTTTAATCATTAATCATAATCAATAATCACAGATAAAACCAATTTTAATCATTAATCATAATCTTTAATCATCCGAAAAATCAAATTAATCATTAATCATAATCAATAATCACCAAAATTGGAATTTTAATCATCAATGATTAATCATGATTAAAATTTGTGTTAATCATGAACGCTCTGCCCTGAAATCATCTGGAACATCCCTGGAATGTCCCTAGGATCTCTTGAGAGCCCCAAAAGCTGCTTGAAACCCCCTGGAGCGCTCATGAAACCCTCTTAATTCCCCTGAACAGTCCTGGAACCATTTTCAAACCCCCTGAACCCCATGAATCCCACATGAACCTACTTGGAACACCCATGGAACGCTCCTGACAATCCCTGAAAATACACTGGAAGTTCCTGAAACCTCTTGAAACCCCATGGAAATACTTAAAACACTTGGAATGCCCCTGAAACCCTCAGAACCACCTGTAACAAATATGGTGGAGCGCCCCTCGGACCCCTAAAAACACACTGAAATATCATTGATCATCTCAAATTTTTTTTTAAGTCCCTGAAACGCCTATGAAGCATCATGGAATGCCCTGAAACTCCCTTGAACACCCTTGGAACCATGGGACCCCTTGAAATCCCATGGAATGCTCCTGAAAGTTTCTGAAACCTCAAGAAACGCAATTAAAACCTCCTTAGACTGCCTGAAACACCCCTGGAGTTTTTAACAATTGGATCAGGAATGCATAATGCAAATGTTATATGTTTATTTACATAAAATAACAATGAGAATTTTGTAAACATTGCAACAGTGTAAAAGACATCCTCACTGTTCTTGAAACAATGGTGAGACTTTGTTATTTGTCGTCGGTTCGCCAGCAAAGCACATTCCGTGAAAGTGATTCTTAAAATTAATTTTGACAGCAATTCACTCAAGTTCTATTAATAAGATTTTCAGAAACTGTTCAAAATTTTATTAATGTTTAACAATTGGAAAATCACCCTAATCGCTAAACGGTGAGCTTTTTGGTTTATTTGCGCCGACTCAATAATAAACAACAATAGAGAGACTGAAATGATATGCCGAGGTTTTCTGCAGCTACCAATGATGCGTTGTACAAGGTTGAGCCAGTGCTGGCCATGTTCAAATGCAGCAGACGTTCGATAAATATTCGTCATAAACATCCTTAGGAATCACAACTTGTTAAGCCAACGTCTTTTCATTGGTTTTGAAGCAGAGAACAGAAATGTCAGAACATGGTTTTCCAGCGAAACCGATTTCCTTTGGAGTTGAGTATCTAGACTATCACGAATTCTTTCATGGATTTCTTCAGGAATTCCTCCAGAGATTTCTTCAGTAGTTCATCCAGCGATTTCATAAAGAAATCATCTAAGGATTCCTTCAGGAATTTCTCCAGGGATTTCTTCAGCCTCTAGGGATTCCTTTAGGAACTCCTCCAGGTATTCCTTCATGAATTCCTCCAGATATTCCTTTAGGAATTCCTCCAGAAACTCTTTGAGAAATTTATCCAGAGATTTCATCAGAAATTCCTCCACGGATTCCTTCGGGAATTCCTCCAGAGATCTTTTCAGGACTTCTTCTAGAGATTTCTTCAGAAATTTATCCTGGGATTCCTTCAGCAATTCCTCCAGGGATTCCATTAGCAATTCCTCCAGTGATACTTTCAGGAATTCCTCCAGGGATTTCTTCAAGAAATCCTCCAAAGATTTCTTCAGGAATTCCTCCAGGGATTCCTTCAAGAATTTCTCCAGGGATTCCTTCAGGAATTTCTCCGGTGATTGCTTCAGGAATTCTTTCAGGGGTTCCTCCAGGGATTCCTTCAGGAATTCCTCCAGGAATTCCTTCAGGAATCCTTTGGCAATTCCTGCAGGGATTCCTTTAGGAATTTCTCCGGTGATTGATTCAGGAATTCTTTCAGGAATTCCTACAGGTATTTCTTCAGGAATTCCTACAGGGATTCCTTCAGGAATTCCTACAGGGATTACTTCAGGAATTCCTGCAGGGATTCCTTCAGGAATTCCTCCAGGGATTCCTTCAGGGATTCCTTCAGGAATTCCTCCAGGGATTCCTTCAGGAATTCCTCCAGGGATTCCTTCAGGTTTAATTGTCTTTATTTTCTCCAGGGATTCCTTCAGGAATTCCTCCAGGGGTTCTCTTAAGAATTCCTGCAGGGATTCCTCCAGGGATTGCTTCAGGAATTCCTTCAGGGATTCCTCCAGGGATTCCTTCAGGAATTTCTCCAGGAATTCTTTAACAAATTTCTCCAGCGATTTCTTCAGAATTCCTCCAGGGATTCCTGCAGGAATTCCTCCAGGGATTGCTCCAGGAATTCCTCCAGGGATGCCTTCAGAAGTTCCTCCAGGTATTCCTTCAGGAATTCCTCCAGGGATTCCTTCAGAAATTCTTCCAGGGATTCCTTCAGGAATTTCTCCAGGGATTCCTTCAGGAATTCCTCCAGGGATTCCTTCAGGAATTCCTCCAGGGATTCTTTCAGGAATTCCTCCAGGAATTCTTTCAAAAATTCCTCCAGGGATTTCTTCAGGAATTCATCCAGCGATTCCTTCAGGGATTCCTCCAGGGATTCCTCCAGGGATTCCTTCAGGAATTCCTCCAGGGATTCTTTCAGGAATTCCTCTAGGGATTCCTTCAGGAATTTCTTCAGGGATTTTTCAGGAATTCCTCCAGCGATTCCTTCAGGGATTCCTCCAGGGATTCCTTCAGAAACTGCTCCAGGGATTTCTACAGGAATTCATCCAGGGATTCCTTCAAGAATTTTTTCAGGGATTCCTTCAGGAATTCCTCCAGTGATTCCTTCAGAAATTATTCTTGGGAATCCTTCTCGAATTTCTCCACGGATTCCTTCAGAAATTCTTCCAGGGATACCTTCAAGAATTTCTTCAGAGATACCTTCAGGAATCCCTCCAGAGACTCCTTCAGGAATTCTTAAAAAAAAATAAGAGTTTAATAAATATTTCAATGTTTAGTAATCGTTTTCAACAGGCACAAAATCACCAAATACATGTTTACTGCTTGGCCATTGAAGACACTGCTCCAATACTGGGAAAGCAGTTCCTATATACACAGTGCTACACAGCATCTAGATTACACTGAAAGCGGCAGAAGAAGACATTTCAAATCCTTGCAAACCTCATGGTATAATTCTTCCAGATCCAGTTAAAATTAAATTTTCTCTCCATTCGTATCCATTTCGTCTCTCAGTCCGTGGCGGCAATGTTTGCCGTCTGTTCTAGGATTTTGGACTTAATCTACGTGGAATGATCTTTCCACACTGCTTTTGAGCACCGTAGGAAAAAAACTGCCGTAGGGCTATCTGTCGTTCTCTAGTAGAGACAACTGGTGAAGCCCCCAAAATGGGGTTACACTTTTTTCTTCTTAATTCAATTACATGGCTGTCCTACTCCAATTATAATTCATTCTTCTGGTGGATTGTGTTTTTCATGCCAGAGGCGGAAAAAAAGTGCGCTGACATTTCCATCTGCATTGCATCTGCGTTGCAATTTTAGTATACGAATGGAAATAATTTACGGTGTTGTTGAGCTGCTGCGCTTGCATAATTTACCAGAGTGAAAAACACGGGTTCCATTAAGATACAATTTTCGATTCTGTTTTTTTCCACAGTTTGTACGATTGACGAACCGTGCCGTAGATGTAGCAAAAGTTTCGATAATGATGATTAAAACTTTAAAATTTGCATTGCTTTATGCAAAACACCAGGTTGATTTGACTGTGCTTGAAGCTCTATGAAAAAAAGGTCCATCCATTCTGTTACAATAACAATCCCGCTGGTGCTGCCGTCTGCAGTAGACCGAACGAAGTCAACCAAAATTGCCCCAAAGTTGCTTTCAGTTTCAAGGGTCTCATCCAAATTTGCGCTAAACTCGAGCCGTGGGAGCAACTGTTTCGGCAATACTTCAACTGCTTCCGCAATAATCTCACTCGAGTGTCGCTTTTTCTGCTCGTCCTTCACAAAAAAAGATCCCAACGATGATAGTACCTAGATAGGAATTTGCTTGGTTAATTTTCGTAAGCATTGCCCCTCTGCGATGAGAGATGGTCTTTTTTGCGCTGTAGTGGCCATTTCAGTTTGAGAAGGTTGCGGATTACCGTTGGAAGAAACATCGATGAAAAGGTAGAATTCATCATTTTCATAATGATCAAAAATTGTTAATTCAACCCAGCCAAGATTCTGCGTGGCACGGGTAAGGCTGGGTATTGCGTAAAGCAGATCCCATTGCAATCACTAGCTTCTCTTTGCAGCTGCTATCTCTACCTCACCTTGATTCGTATTTACTTGATATTTGATACTTGATGGACTACAACGTGCAGCGATGAGTCTACGCCGAATGGAGCAATCGCCTCCATTGGTCTCGGTCCTGGGCTAATCGCTCCCAGTCGCCATGAACGTTTAGAGTCCTTAGGTCCTCCTCAACTACAAAAAGCAAACGTGTGCGCGGTCTTTCACGAAACCGACGACCCCTTCATGATTCTCTGTTGAATATGGTTTTGCTTATCGTTCTTCTGGCATAAGAGCTACGCGCTCAGCTCACTGAAGCCTGTCGTGTTTTATTCGCTCCCAAGGATCTTCGATCAACTGCTCTCAGCGGCCAACGAGTCAGGGCAACATAAAGCGTTCGCAAGAATCAGAGTTTTGTACAACGCGAGTTTTGTCTTCGGTTGCAGCCTACGGGACTACAAGTGGATTCGCAGACCTAAAATGGCCCAATTCTTAGCCACAAGTCGTCTTCTCACCTCGCGTGTAACATCATTATCGCACGTCGCTAGAGTACCAAAATTTACAAACTCGTTCGGTACAACAAGCTTTTCATCACCTAGCACCAATTTGTCACGATTACCATGGCTGCACCGACGCCAACGTTGACCACCAGTAATCATGTATCTGTAAAATCCTCGCAGCCTCCCTCTTAAAAGCTATGAATGCCTCTTCCACGACTCACTGGTCGATCCCGAACATGGGGATACCTTCATGGCCTCAGTTTCGTCACCTCGCTGAGTGTGTTCCATCAAAGACGAGCTCTGAAAGGCGCCTGGGGTCCAATGGACCCCAGGTATCCCTTTTAGGGTTAAAAAATGAAAGTAAATTTTCTCAGAAATCAAAAATAAAATATGAACTGGAAAAAGGTTTCCAACAAAATATTCCACAGTTGAGAAAATTCGTAAAGAAAAGCCGGAAAAACAATGCCGAACACGTAAAAAAATATCATAAAAATATTTTTAAGAAGGTTTTTCCATTAGCTTACTTCGTCAAAATTTTTGGAATGGACTTTTTTTCGTTTTTGAGTTATGGTCAATTATGTGAAAAATGGCCATATAATATATGCGTACGTGGTTATTTTTCACAAAATTGACCATAACTCAAGAAAGAAAAAAAAAGCCATTCCAAAAAAATCAGTAATCAAAGCTTATGAAATTACCATCTCAAAAATATTTTTTTTGAAAATTTTCCGCGAGTTCGGGAATATTTTTTCCGGCTTTTCTTTTTGAATTTTCTCAACAGTGGAAAATTTCGTGGAAAACTTTTTCCACTTCATATTTTTTTTATTCCTGAGGAAATTTTCTTTCATTTTCATTAAAAAAAAACTTTGTTTCTACGATGTTTCGTTCTTGAGTTATAATTTTTCAAAGAAAAGGCTTATATGATACATTTGGACATTTTTCAACAAAATTGGTCATAACTCAAAAACGAAAAAAAAAACATTCCAAAAATTTTAGCGGCTAAAGCTTATGAGATTACCTTCTCAAAAATATTTTTTTGAAAATTTTTCACGAGTTCGGGCATTATTGTTCCGGCTTTTCTTAACGAATTTTCTCAACTGTGGAATTTGTTTTTGGAAAACTTTTTCTAGTTCATATTTTTCATTTTGTTTTTGATTTCTGAGAAAATTTGCTTTCATTTACTAAAAAAAAACTTTGTTTCTATGATGCTTCGTTCTTGGGTTATGGTTTTTCAAAGTAAGTAGCAAGGTAAGTAGTGTCAGGGGAAAACCTAGAATTTCCACCTGAGTTTTCCGGGAAAATAGGCGACCCCGAGTTTTTCGAAATTTTTTTGCTGATAAATTCCCAGCCTGTGGAAAAATTGTCATGAAAATCTTAGATCCTTCGGCCCAATTTGTACGATAAAAAAATGCCCATATGCGACTTCGTGACAATAATGGTACTGCTACTTTTCACATCAGCTCTTCTTATTACTTCCTCCAGTGATGTGTCGAACGGTAAGCCCTGTGAAGATATGATGAAGCAACACCTCGAATTTTCAAGAGCTTAACTATGAAGATCCATAATGCATTACACAAATCAGTCTAATCAGCTTCGCCGGAAAACCATGTTCGATCATTATCTGCCATAACTCGTTTCTCTTCACTGAACCGTAAGCCGTTTTGAAATAAATAAATAGATGATGGGTGTGCAAGGTGTACTTCCGAAACTTTTCGAGAATGTCAATCAAGTTGAACATATGATCCGTCATTGATCAACCCTCACGAAAACCCACCTGATATTCACTGACAAATCGAGCTCTGCCTGTTGAAGGATTCAATTCACAATTCCAGATATTAAGTCTTTACGTCTAGCGTTGGATGCTCCACAGCCTGTCCGTCGTCGATGATTCGAATTCTATTTATCGCTCTTCCATTACTATTACTATTACTTTAACCATTACTATTACCATTACAATTACTGTTAACCAATATCTTGAAGTACTCTCTCCACCTGACAGCCATCATGTTTTCTCTATCAGCAAGTTTCCATCCCTGTCGTTGCATATAACGAGAAAAGGCGCGGTTTATTACCGCACGCCATAGACAGTGTCATGAAATCTTCACATATCATTCTGTTCCATACTAAGTTATGTCTTCATTCGTTGTTAAGTAGGCCGTCCCTTATTTTGCAAAAATTAGAAATGTTATTAGTTCGTTAGTGGGAAATGATCATTTCTGCTAAGAAATGATCGTGTCAAAATTTGAAGTCCGTATCTCAAGGCTAAGTGGTTCCTCAAGGGGCCTAAAGTTGTCAAAAATGGTAGTGGAGACTGAGGAGACTTGATCCCTGGGGAGACTTGTTCCCCCCATATTTTCTCGGAATCAAAAACAGTTTTCTTCTAGCATATTTTTTTCCAAAACAACATCTGGACAGACGACAATGATTTGGCTACAATTAATTTTAATTGTGTATTGCATTATTTTTTAATGGCTGATGGTTTGTTTTCGGTCCTTCAGAAATCTTTCAGGCGATTCCGAAAAATCTCAATAATTTTGTGAAAATTGAATCAAATCGTGTCAAAATTTCAAAGCATATAGTATAAATAAAACACTATCAAACGTATTTATCCAAATAAGGCTGATATATAAATATTTCAATTAATGTAGCTTAGTGTATACAACGTGTATACAACAGTGACATGGGGAGACTTGATCCCTCGAGGATTACACACACATTATACATGTGAAAAATAAAATTTTATTTGGAAGCCTCTATTTGCTCGGAATTCTAGTATATTCAATGATAAAACGTGTCAGATGATTATTATGTTATTACACACCATTAAAAGGGGGATCAAGTCTTCCCATTTTCAAAATACGGCTTAACCTTAACAATTTAAGGAAATCTTTTAATTTCAAATACACCATATTCATGAAAAATGCAAGAAAATTTTAAAAGAAAATGAATAGGAAGCTTCTGCAGTTATTTTCCCTTTACATTAACCGTGAGTTCAAAAGGGGATCAATTGTGACCCATTTTTGAAAAAATACATCATAAGACATGCCTCCATAAAAACACAGTTTTGAAAACTTTAACAATAATTTAAAGTCCTTCTGTTGTGTATAAACTTGCAATAGATGTTTACCTGCCATTCTGTACGAAAATGGATCTAGTTTTGTGTTTTTTCTTAAAGTTACAGGCAAATTAAGAAAAAGGGATCAAGTCTCGCCAGTCTCCCCTATGGGACTAAATAAACATGAAATTTTTTTCGACATAAAAATACGCTTATCTGCTCAAACCGGTGATTTTTGGACCCTTAAGGGCCAAAAATGTGCTTAGATTTGCGATATCTTTACTCGTTTCCGAGTTATTCTGCTATTATTCTGCTATTATCAACGCATCCCCTGGCTTTCGCCCATCTGCGTTGTCTTTTCACTAGGCAATACGTCTACCAATTGATGTTTATGGGCTTGCCGGACCAAGTCATGTAGCTAAGCCAAACACCCCACCTACAACTGTTGGGTAGGCACCATTGTCCCGCCCACTGGTCTTTTACAGCTAGTTGTAGGTGCATGTGTGCGTGTAAGTATTGGTGTATGTGTGTTAGTGTTGGTGTATTGTAGGCGCCAACTCGTTCTAATCCACTCTGATTGCTAACACCCTATTGAACCATTACCCTTAAATCTGGCAATCTATGAAATAGAATGAGTTAAACGCCTGTACATAATAGTCAATTAATCAAACAAGGAATATTAGTATTAAAGCGAAGATACAATGAAGCACCGCCCCGAACCTCGAGAGCACAAACCCCAAGAACCAAATGACAGGCTGCGCGAACAGTCGATCGACTGGGTACCAACAGTGAATAGCCAATCGAGCAAACCCTCCAGCACAAACCGCCACCAGCTCTCCCGACCTGCGCCCAACAAATTCGAGGCACAGCCCAGCCATAGCTTCACCTTAAAACCAAAATCTAGATTGCAGAGCACAATACTTCCCAAGTAACCACGCAGCTCGGGCCGCAAATCACGCACAACACGTCACAAATAAGACAAACACTACCCCGCCCGTACAACCGAAACCGATCTAGGGTAGAGAAGGATCTCTTTCCACTCCAACCCAGACTCAACTGCACCGACAGGGTAGCGCACCCCACACACACTGCACTCATGCATCCATCACGACCCGAGCCGCACGGTCACCTGGGTTGCTTCTATCTGCAATCTGCATGACCTCACCCAACCCGTAACGCAGAGTTTAAATCCCTCTCTTGCATTACAAAGCAGTCCCTCTTCCCAAAGTTTGTGCGTGGTATAAATGAGATTATAAAGCTGAAGAAATCGTCACCAACACAACCGTCAACAATGAGCACTCAATGGTGTCGGCAGAATCAATGACGACCCCCTCAGTCCCAAACCCAATTATCCTACACTACCCAAGTAACCACAATGCTGAAGCCGTACGCACTGCACGTACGAAGTACATACAGACCTACCCACACCGCCTAAACAAACCACCTAGGCCGAACACAAGCGAAAAGCGGCGCCACCACTGTTAAACCACGACCATACCAGTAGGTATAATCGCAATTAAGCAATCGTAGAACCATTTCCCGTTCCTACTCAGCCCTAACGATCCATAGCAATGCTTGTCAATATATGCACCCCACACACGCAACCCCCACAACCCAACACTATGGTCACTTGAGTATCCCTGGGATTATGATTACATGATGGTCAGGGATCACAGCCATCAAAACGTTCCACACTTTACCAGGGCTTGCGACCTGTAACTATGATGATTTCCGCTATGGGAAACCATGATAGCTAGCGGTGTTATCTTTACTCGTTTCCGAGTTATTGACAAAAAAACAATCGAAAAATCAGCCTTTTCGACCTTTTTTTTAACTTCGAAGGAAACCTATCCTATTTTGTTCAATAACTCAAAAACGAGTTGAGATATCGCACATTTTTGGCCCATAAGGGTCCTAAAATCACCGGTTTTAGTAGAATAGCGTATTTTTTTTTTTTGTCGAAAAAAATGTCATGTTTTTTTTGGTCCCATACCATTTTTGACAACTTCAGGCCCTTTGAGGGACCACTTAGCCTGGAGATACGGACTTCAAATTTTGACACGATAATTTCATAGCTAAAGCATATTCTCCTCGTCTTTTTCCAAATCCATTGGTTTTTCCGAGGGGCAAGTGCGGCAGTGTGCAAGCAGTGGTTGTCCCAAGCCGCGCTTGCAAGATTTGTTTCATTGGCAGAGCCATTACCCGTCGAAAAGTGCAGTTTTCGTGCGTATAGCCGTCCACGTGGTCCGGTATTTTTCCTAACACGCTCCCGTCAGAATACCCATTTTTTCATTGCTATCTCTGTCGCTCTTCAAGAGGCTCCATTTAAAAATACCCATTTTCAAGTTGGGCGGTCCAACTCATAAATGGGTATTTTTAAATGGAGCCTCTTGAAGAGCGACAGAGATAGCAATGAAAAAATGGGTATTCTGACGCAAGCGTGCAGCGTACCCACGCTCACGCTTAGATCACGTTGGTGAGTGTCCGATCAACGTGTGTGTGAGCAGTCTTTGACCAACACCAACCCAGCAGCAGTGAGAGCAGAGAGAGCAAATCATCGTGCGTTTCCACCGCCGCCGCGGTGCGGCCGGCCTTCGTCGCCAGATCATCGTGTGTGCACAACCGACAACCAGTCGGCACTAGCGCAGCGCAGTAAAGTTAAGTACCCCGTTCCCTTTCGTGGTTTCCCCCCACTTTTTCGTCTCCTTTGATTAGTTTTTATCAAGTATATTAGTAGTTTTTCCGCTTTCCCATTTGTATTGATATTTTGTGTTAGTTTAATAGTTTAATAGTTTATTTTCAAAATTACGGGATCCTATTACAATACAGTATCATTAAGTATAAGGAAACAACCATAGTGTTCATTTTTGATCTTCGTGATCGTTGTTGTTTTTGAGTGTGTGCCTCGTGGCGGTGGTTACCTGCCGCAATGGGTGATGATGAGGATGGCGGGGGCGGAGGTACGTCATATCCCATCAATGAAGCCTTGCTGTTGGCTTCGGGTGCACCGATCCAGCAAAATGTGAACTTTAGCACCCCTCAATCTGGCGTTTCTGCAATGGATGCCAATAATACCCCTCCAACGTCCCCCCGCCACAAGGCCTACCCTCCCGACTTTGGCGGGCCATATGTTATTTTCTTCCGACCGAGAGGCAAACATTTGAATACCATTCAAATCAGCAAGGATCTGACTGAGCGGTATTCTTCCGTTGTTTCCATTGACATGGTTGGTACAGCTAAGCTTCGGGTGACAGTAGGCGAACGAAAACAGGCTAATGAGATTGTGGCCTGTGAGTTGTTTACACTTGAGTATCACGTGTACCTTCCAAGCGCGTCGATTGAGGTTTCGGCGATCCTTAACCTCGAAACAGCCGCGAGTTCTTCGGCTTCTGCAGTAATAAAATGTAAAATCAATGTAAAAACAAAAGATTTTGGCTCAGCTATGCCCTTGTGGCATGGCGCCCGAGCCTTCCAAATAAACGAATAAGAAAAAAAAAAAGTTATGTCTGAGCATTCACATTTCTCCCTTGCACTATTTTCTTTTTTGTAGGGTGGATTTGGTTTTCGGCTACTATTGATATACCCTATATCGCTGACTGCTCGACCGGGTCCCCGACACCAGCATCCGGCATCTGGCAACGTCCTTTTCCGTGTGGCACTCCTCGCCAAACCGATTGCATAACATTTCGCCGAAAACCATTTCGCGGAATTCCTTTTCGCGGTCTATCATTTCGCGGAACGACATTTGGCAAAATAAACCATTTCGCGGAATGTACCATTTTACCGAAAACCAATTGACGGAATATACCGTTTCGCGGAAAATCATTAATAGGAGACAAAAAATTAGCTGATCGAGAGACTACAAAACAGCAAAAGAAATAACAGCATATTTGTAAAAACTGCGTATGTTTAATAGATGAAAAACCCTGGTATACAAAAATGAGAATGTATAAGTTGGAACATTAAAAAGAAGAGAAAACAGATACAGTTATCACTGAGGAGTGTTACTTGATTTAAGAGTTACGCGGTCAAACGGTTCACAAATAGCAGCATTCTAACAAGAGATGCTTTCCATAGATTAGTTCGGACGTGCGGAAGCTGAGAATGAGGTTCCGTTTCAAAATTATGATGCTGGGACTTTAGGGTGAATTGACATGAGGCCCTATAATCGTTGGGCTGAATAGATGTTAAACCAATTGGATCGAAAGATCTGCTTAGTATTATCAGAAGGAAAAATCTCATAAGAATCAGTTAGTTGCAGGGTCACCAAATAACACTGTAGCATCAGAGTAAACAACCTATTATTAAAAGAAGGAAAAATCTCAGATGTTTGGTCACCAGCAAGTGTTATTTGAAAATAAAGCACGATTGTATAGCATTTCGTCGAACACCATTTCGCGGAATTCATTTTTGGCGGTGTAACATTTTGCGGAATGACATTTCGCGGGATGCACCGTTTCGCCCAAAACCATTTGGCGGAATGTACCGTTTCGCGGAAAAACGAGAGAGAAAAATTAAATTGATCGAGAGACAACATCATAATAAAATTCAAAATTAATCAGAAGGTGAAAAATGAAACGTTCCATATCAATATTTCATTTTTGCAACAGCAAACTTTGAAGGAACAGCCTATTTATGAAAGAAGGGAAAATCTCTGAAAATATAAATTTAGCAGTTCTTATACCAAAAAAAGTATAATGCATACCATTTATGAAAGAGTAGTCCTTGATCAGAAGAAGGACAATTTTCCTATTAAAAATAATAGCGTATGTTTGAAAGATGGAAAAACCGGTGACACAAAAATGAAAATCATTTTTATATCTGTTATACAAGTATAAGTTATCACTCAGGAGCTTTTATTTATTTATTTACAACATCTTCAACACAATAATGGTTGTACAGACTGATAGCTTATATAACTAATGAAAACTTCAATTAAAATAACTCTGATACATTCATAAGACGTTTACATAGCATAATAACATTGGCAATCACAGTTCGAATCAACATTATCAACAACAAATGATACAAAATAAAAACAAAACAAACAATCAATAATTATCTAAAATAAGCTGTTAGCGCACATTACATCATTAGGGCTTCCAAGGGTTGTCAGAGCGTCGAACGAATTCTCGAAATTTAATTCCGAAGGGCCAGGTTGATGCACACATAGCTAATTCTTTCCACCTTCGCTTCAAAACGACTTTAAACGAAATGTAATCGAGCAGCCTGTAGTGAATACGTTTTGGCATCAGCTTCATCACGCATACAGGGTCACCAACGGGAGCGCCAACACATCTGCGAACCAAAACCTCTATATCACTTTCGGTTGTATTAACGTCGATGTTCGACAGCAGCAAAGAAAAGCAATCATCAGTTGTCTCCGGTTGCTCACTGTTCTCATTCCGTTCACTTTCATAGCACATATTTGTTCCACTCATTACTTCAGCTGCTACAACCGGTGTGGAATGAAGTGGAATTGCACTATTATGAAAAGTGTCGTTAGGCATGATTCGGTCCAGCGTATCCATAATCGAAGAAACTTGACCTTGTAGTTTGGATATTTCAGAATTTATCGACTTAGCATCAACCGGGAGTGCAAGTGGTGACTTTGGCTTAGCACTTCTCCAGTCATTGAAGGCAGGCGTACATTCGCAACACAACCATACGAAGCCGCGAGAAAGAGATCGTAGATGCTCACTACTAAGACCAACACATGAGATATGATAGCTCATTCCACATGGTCCAGCACACTTTACATACATTCGCAATTCCGTATGAATACACAGCTCACATTCTTTGCAAAAAACATTTGCATCACAATCCGACGAATTTGTTTTCATTCTGAAATTGTCCAAAATTGCTGATTTTCGGTACTTTTTCCACGGAGAAGCTTTGGTCACTGAGCGATCCACGTAACGGTTTTGCTTTTTACAATATACGATGCAAGTTCACAAAAAAACGGGTCGATTAGACGGAGGGCTATAAACGATGCAGCAGCTCAAACGAAACCCGAAACTTTTTTTTTTCCTATCTCAGGAGAGGTAATTGGCTGAAGGGTTACATTGTCACCCGGTATACAAATGCTTTAAATCAATAAGGGTGAAAGTGTGAAGGCTGAGAAGCAGGTTCAGATCCAGAATTATGATGCTGGGCCATTAAGCCGTAGGACATTAGGCTGAATGAACATTAGGTCGAGACATTGGGCTTGAAAGATCTGTCTGTTATTAGAGGCAGGAAAAATCTTAGAAGAATTTGTTAGTTGCTGGGTCACCAAACAACACTGTTGCACTGCAACTAATAAATAAACAACTTTTTTCTTAATAGAAAGTAAAATCTTAGATGTAGATATCAGTTTGTTCACCAGCTTTCTTTCAAATAAGAACAGCTTATTCAAAGAAGAAGAGCAAATCTACTACGGAGTGAACAATAAGACCGCCAATAAATATTATAACAGTGCAACTCGAAAGAACGGCTCTTGATTTAAAGAAGGATAATGACAGTAGGGTTGCCGGGGACCGTGACTACACGTTCACTTCATAAGTGGATGGTCATGCCCAACTAACAATTGCAAGTCACAAACAAGCAAGCTTGCTGGATTGTTGCTTATTAATGGTAATGATAGCTGTACTAAAATTATGCTCTACACATTACTGTTTAAATGATTTTTCAATTGAGAACATAGTCAATGTTCGACTTTGCTCATCGGTATCAACAATGATAAATTAAAACACTTTTCAAAAGTTTAACAAGAAATTTATTCGACAAGCATTGATTCCTTAACAAAAGAGTTTAACAAAACATTTGTCTGCATCTTTTTAAGCTGATGTATCGATAAGTATATGCTCCTGAACAATGTGCTTTTCACTTGTCCAATAAACGCCTTCAGCTCGTCATAGTTTGACTCGGAACTTTGTTCGGATTATGGGATAAATCATGGCTAAAACTGTTTAGACAACCAAGTTATTAAAGAACCAAATTTTTTAACGAATCACATGAAATAAAACAGAATAGAATTAGGAAGTTTAACAATGAGTGCCAAGAGACGTAATCAACGTAAAAATATGGCATTTATTTATTATTATTATTATTAGTCTGTAACAAGATATCTTGTAACCTTGATTATTATATTTTTTATCTTCCGCAGCAGTTCGATTGTACGAGACGCTTGGATCGATGAATTTGACATTTCAGTGCTGTCGTGTTTACTGAATATTGTTTCCACAGTCACCTAGATAACCAAACGGCATTCAGAAATCGACACATTTCAAGTATCCCCAAACATTCTTATGCACTATTTATTGAACATGAGATCAAGATTCCATGACAAAAGCATAAATAAAAATATTGCTCAACGGATCTTCGACTGAACATGAGTAGATAACCTGAACAGATGCTGTGAATGCACCATGTCCAAGATCATACCGCACCACATACTGTCATACATTTTTAAAGATCGATATTTATTAATAAAAATAAAAATATATTCATATCGCAATTAGTACGTCTGGAAACAATATCTTCAAAAAGGACCAACACTTTTTGACCGCATTCGATACAAGTTTTCTCACCGTGCGATAAAAAAACTGACAGCGAAATCAGAATGGAAAACACGTGTTTTGGGCTGAACACTGTTGAAGTAGGGTAAAAGCCCCCTTCTTCGGCCTAGTACCCATATTCATCTCATTTTGTCTCAAAGACTAGAGATATGCGCCGACAAGAAACGCCGCCGGATGTTTTGATTTTCCAGCACGCCGCCAGTTTAAAACTCATCACGCCGCCGAACATGTTTTTTTCAATAATCTTCAGAAAATAATCGATTTTAGTTAAAACGCTCCAAAAGTGAATACTGGTCATTCATTGCCGAATAAACAAAATATTTTGTTCAACGAGAGTTTAGTTATTTTTTAGTTATTTACATATCATCATGAAACAATCCTAGCGTATAGCATATTCTTCACACAATTCAATGCAATGGAAACATACGTGACTAATAATTGTGGACTTGAAGTATTATTTTGGAAGTTAAAGAGAAGAAACAATTAATTGTTCGAGCATGTTGATAATACTAAAGTAACAATAATGTCTAGATCCCCTTGAAGAAGGATCAATAAAGAACCAAACAACTGTGTTTGCTTACCACTCAGATTGCTATTGCTCGCTCAGTAATAATATTTTTACATCGTCTGTTCATAATTTATATTTTTCCTCGCGTGACGTTATATTCGCATTATAATTATAGGTACTGATATCTCAAATCATGCCAAACTTCTTTTATTTCTTCATTCACCAAAAACAGCTTTAAGTTAACAGTTCAAAACTTTCGCATATTATTACGCCTGTGATGGCGTTAATCAGTTAATGGGCCATTTAATGCGAGATTCCTCCTCGAGATGGTGCTTACAGTAACTTTTTAAGTAAGTAAAAGTGGCGCCAAAATGGGCAACTGCATCGTTGTTCTGCGACCTGGATAGTTTTTCAGATATTTTTCGGATATTTCATCCAAAGGAACACCGCCGCCGGCGGCAGACGATACGTTACGCCTGGGGCAAATGTGGCGTATGCTGTGGGCTCTTCTTCTTCTTCTTCTTTATGGCTCTACGTCCCCACTGGGACTTGGCCTGCCTCGCTTCAACTTAGTGTTCTTTGAGCACTTCCACAGTTATTAATTGAAGGGCTTTCTTTGCCTGCCATTGCATGAATTTGTATATTGTGAGGCAAGTACAATGATACACACTATGCCCAGGGAGTCGAGAAAATTTTCCCGCCCGGAACAGGAATCGAACCCGCCGTCTCCGGATTGGCGATCCATAGCCTTAACCACTAGGCTAACTGGAGACCCGATGCTGTGGGCTCATACTTACGATAAAACGAAGCATAGTTAATTCCCAGAAGAAGGCGCAATCTAGCGACCGACGTTTCAGATGATAGCCTAAAAATCCGTTTTTGAGTTATTCCTCCAAAGACTGAACGCCATTCCATTTCAACATAATCACCAACAGTCGGAATTCGAAGAAAGATGTGCTTATCGCACGCGTATAAGCCTTCGCAAGAAGAAAACCTCATGTAACCCAGCGAAGCAACGTAAACTTTTCAATGAAAAAAGCAATATTGTCGCGCTTATCTTTTATTAGAGTCCTGCGGCGGTCGTACGCTCGCAAGGCATACCGCCGCATGACAGTCGCAAGGCAAAACAAAAGAAAAGGTGTTCCCGCTAAAAACAAAAGCACGTGGGTTTCGCGAAGTGACAGATGTTTTTGAATGTATTTGTGACGAACGGCAAGAGTGGCTCAGTGGAATGAGTGTTCTTGCTGTCAAACCCCATATAATGGAATTATATACTTTTAAATCTGGTGACGCTGTTATGATTAGTGACTGTCGCGCTAATATCAGAAGCCAGAGGCAGATAATCGCCATATTCTGATTTTTCTTGAGAGGCATAATATCTTTTTAAATATTTTTTAGTCCAGTTTACAAGTTACAGCTTGTTAATTTTTTGGAGGAATTCCAATAATTTACATTCTTAAATTTTATGACAAGCCCCGTCCTGCAGTTTAATCTTGCATCATGATGGGCCACTGAAAGTCCTTGATCTACCAAACAACTTTGCCGAAGACATCAACTCTCTAAGTAATCATGACCCTGGGATATATGGGATCTGGTATAGGGTGGATATTTGGGCTTTTGGAATTGAGTACTTGTGGGATTTTCTTACTTATAATGGAAAGTTCAATTGTCTGCCGCACTCTTTTCGAGTACGCAATTACTGGATACTATTTATATTCTCATATGCAAAGTATTATTTGTTCAAATTTTTCGCTATATGAGATGTAAGAAAGCGAAATATTGAAACCTAATTTTTACGCCGCCGCCGCCGACGACCAAAAATGATGTTTTTGCCGCGGCGCACATCTCTGTCGAAGCACCTCAGCAAGAAACACAGCGGTGCCAGACAACAAGAAACAAGTAGATAGTTGAATGAGATTTGGTCACTTCAAATACGATGTTTTTTCAATCACAAAATGGTCGTTTCTTAATTTAACATCTTGGTAATCAAACTTCTACGCAAATCCATGAATAATTTCATTTTTCAACGCCATTTATATGAAATAATTTGGTATGATTTTCATCTTAATTTGCTGCTACCGTTCAATGCTTTACAAACTACCATCCAGTTCGGCAGCACTGATTTGCCAATCAGCTTTGAATGTATGCGAATGCAAAACGTGCGGAGCGGGTATAGACGATTCGTCGCGGCGTACATTGTTGTGACTTCTCCTTTAAGCGAAACAAAAACAAAGGCTATGAAGCTGTCACCGACTAGGGAAAGGCAGTGCGTTAATGTGTGAGTGCAGAATGCTCTACGATGAGAAAACGTGAGCGTGTTTGAGGATTTGCTGTACGTACAGTTGAGATGAAAAAGGGGCCACCCGGTGGACCGCGGTGAGATGAAAATTTTGTCGTGTGCTGAAGATGGGTACGAGTGGCTCGCGATTTGTGATCGCAATAAAATCAAATATTGAGAATAAATTTAGCTCTAGTGCATCGTAGGATCAACAGTGGAAGTGAGCACGTATGTTAAGGGTTGGTATCACTAAATTGGAAGCGTAAACATTGCGCTTTGAATGATTTTTCATGTTGCACGTCCTTAATGAGACTAAGATAGGTACAAATACCCTATAAGGCGCGATTTAGTTGATTACCACGTGCTGTGCTAATTCACCACTGCTGAACACAAGTTCAGGAGTGATCATTATTGAGTCATGGGAAGATTATGTTTTGCTTTGGGTGCTGCATTTCACCATCTCTAGGATGGCGCAGATAGGAAGGCATGCGGCTGGCAATCGACAGGTCTCGAGTTCTAATCCGGATTTGGGTAATTTTATATGTAATTCTTATTTCATAATAGGTGTTCTCAACATGAGAGCAAATAATTATTCTCGTGAGAGTCCAACATTTTTTTTTTATCTGTATTAACGAGATTTTTAGCCCTAGGCTAGTTCATCTCGGGACCCACGCTTTACTTCCCTTCCGAAGGAAGAACCCACGTTTTGTGAATTTGTCAGGAGTGAGATTCGATCCCAGGTCCTCGGCGTGGTAGTCAAGTGTTCTAACCATCACACCAGGTCCGCTCCACATCAACATTTTTGCATTTTATTTATTTTCAGTCATTTTTGCCAAAGCTTAATAACAACTTTCTTGTACATTTGTAAAACGCTTTGAACAATAAAAAATTAAGATGGTGCACAACATGATGCTTTACAACTTCTCCAAATTTGTGTGAACAAAAACCCGAACATAGGTTGTACGTGAAAATAATTCAAATGTTATTCAACATTGTGCTGAATTAATTCGTCATAATGGTGCCTGTTAAATGAGTGATTGTTGGTTGGGTACTCCAGTTGACCGCAAGTAAGTAAGGCACCGTTATTGACGCAATCAAGTTTGATTTCTTGGAGTATATTGAGGAAGGTGTACACTGTACATACTAATCCCAAGTTCCATATATTCATTCTCTGTGCAATTCCGCTAGCTCTGGTCAATCACAGAGCAGCTACTACAGAGGGTTGATGTAATTAATGTGCATTTCTTTGACTATAGATATCCAGTCCAATCATATGTTGATGAAATTCAAAAAGTACACAGGAGATATATTTGCTAAACACCAACATCAACGACTATTGAATTAGAACTTACACTCTCCAGGGCTCTAAGAATCCTCCTTATTATTCTGCTCTACTTTTTGTCACTTCACTAATTTAATCTTCATTTTCTCACAATCCATTAGACGGTGGAGCCAAACAGCAAATATGCATTTTCCACCAACAACCATTCACCATCACCAACCGGCATCCAGCAGTACTTCTTTTGCTTCACGGAATAGATGTCTCCCAATTTGTCACCACTACTCAATGTCAACGCCACTGCAGCAGCACGAACAGCACTCCATCAAGCATCAAACGCTTGCAAAACTTTCACTTTATAAAAGCACGATGCCATCAGCACAAAACGCCATTAATTAGATGCTTTTTCCGAGAGTACGCAAGCACACGTCACCGTTTTCTTTGTATGCAAAGGTGCGAACTTCAAAACCAGCGCAAGTGGTTCACTTGTTAGTAGCATCCTCATTACCGCCAAGAAGACTGTTACATCCACATTTGTAAACCGCAGCACAAACCAACTTCAGGAGTAACGTTTCCGGTTTCCTTACCACACCACGACGGAAAGCCAAAATTAAATTTCAAACCTTAATCTCTTCGCCAACTTTATCTTCGCCATCAATTGAGGCAACATCGTCCCAAGACAACACTCCAGGCTCGAGACCCAATTTTGCAAAGTTACACATAATTTATTTGGCCCTTACTTTGCTTAAAGGATTTCACTCCCGCGGACACTTCTTGGGCGCGTTGGTGGTGCACCTCGGTGGGCCACTCTCCAGTTAGCGTTCCACAATCAGCGGGCGGTCGTCGTCGGCTGGGGTCTACTTCCCGGCTTTTGTTTGGTCTCACTGCAAGCAACTTCAGACACACATACGCCACCGGGGAGCACACATACACACAATCATCCGCCTCCCCAGCGATGAGTATTTTAAAATTTATTGCATATGACTTTTGCAGCAGACAACGAACCAGAACGTCAACATGCAGCAGCATCCACACTTCCAGCTGGGAGATGTAAAGGACCGGACCAACTGACCAACCGCACAGCACACACTATGGCGCTGACCTTCCCGACTCGGACCGCGATTCTAGGGCGACTGACTTGGCACCAGACAGGGGCACACCAGCAGACAGACAGGCTGTGGTTGAACTAGCCAGCCAACCAAAGAGAGAGAGACAGACAGACAGACAGGGACTCCACGGAACAAGATTCGCGTCCAACACGGCCGGCAGTCAACAAACGACTAGTGGGTCAGATTCAGATGCTGCTGGTTGGTCCCCGCCACAGGACGCTTGGCATGGCTTCGGAGCACGTGCTACACACGATTCCGATTGCGCCAAAAGCACGATTTTCCGAGGAGAGTGGAGAGAATTGTCGGGAGCGAGAGTTTTTCCCGCGCTTTCCGGATGCGATGAAAAGTCAGCTGTTTTGATTCTACACCTAAAATATAATTAATCCATCTAGTAATACTGATACCTGTCTCGTGCCTTTGAATATCTTTTGATGTAAATACAAAATGAAAATTATTTTCTAAACCCACTCAGAATGGGTAAATTTTATAATGTGGCATTCGGAAAATCTAAGGCTACGTTCCAAAACTGGATTGCAGATCTTTAAATATACCCATTAGACTGGGTCAACAAAGTCGATTTCTCGGAACAAAGCTTTTTCGATTCCTTTTAGCGTCCAAAACAACTGTGCAACATTTGGGAGCGATTTAATGCTTCTCCGTATTCCGCATAGCGATTGAAATTTGTATGAAATTTAGTATGGAAAAACATGCTTTTTTGCATTTTTACCATAAATTGAAATTTTTCGTTTAAAACAATCTAACTAATGACGTTGCTGTATAGCCTAGGATATGCCGAAAAACTTTACCAAAGACTGCAAAGTGATCCGACACTTGTGAAAAAAGTTACAACGTACAGATTGCCTGGTGGTGCTTAACATTTAACACGTGAAGGAATAACATCAATAATAAAATCTCAACTTTTAGCCTTAGTTACTAAGCGAATAACTTTTTTCACAAGCGTCAGATCACTTTGCGGTTTTCGGCAAAGTTTTTCGGCGTATCCTAGGCTTTACTTTAACGTCATTAGTTACATGGTACTAGACAAAAGTATTGAACATATGAGTAAAATGCAAAAAGTACGTTTTCCCATGCTAACTTCCATACAAATTTCAATCGCAATGTGGAATACGGGGACGCAACCAATCGCTTCCAAATTTTGCACAGTTGTTCTGGACGCTAATGCAGATGGAAAAAGCTTCGTTCCGGGTTGATGCGATAAAATTTAAATTTTCTCCATACAACGTTGACCCACTCTAATACCCACATTGCTTGATTTTAAAGCCTAAAGCTACATAAAATATTCGCCATATTGAATGTTGGGTAGCCATCTTGAATGGCACGCCGCGCGGGAATTTTTGGTTTCCGGTCATTTTCACCATACGAATTATACACATATTGCAATAGGGTGGGGCTAATCTTAAAAATCTCTCCGGGATATGATTTCCCAAGTGGAAAGTGATCTACTAGTTCAAATAAGTGGACTGTACAAAAATAAGCGATTTCGGTTGATATTTAGGAGTGGCGCAAAGAGTTTAAGTAGAACTTTTGCTAGAGCAAACGTTGAAAAAACATTTCAGATTTAATTTTCGAAGTGAGCATCTATTAAATTAATTGAACTTCTTTAAAAATATCTCTCAAATAACACTCTAGAAACTCTCCACACATTTTTGTGAAACTTTTCTTTTTACATTCCTCGCATGACTGCTTCAGAATTTGTTTTGAAAAATTCTTTAGTGATATTGTCGATATACATTCGCGTGTAAAGAATAACATTTAGTTAAAATCTACAAATAACAAGAAATCGAAAAATAAAGATAAACACCACTAAGAATTCCATCAGTGTTCATAGAAAAAAAAATCAAGAGATTCAAATGGTATTCCCTTTAGTTATTTAATAGTGATCTTCCCCAGGTATGCCATTAGTAATTTATCCAGAATCTTTTAAACATTACCTAGGAATTGTTTTGAAAAAGTATTCGATCAAGCATTTTTGTTTACACTTCAACTGATTCTTCTTAGAAATTCCTACAGGAATATCTTCAGGAAGCGTATAGTATACAGAATAGCTATATTACTGATCACGTATATTAATAGAATATTTTGTGTATGTATAGTTTATTTCCTATTACTGAAATTACTGAAAATTGATAAAAAAAAATATTTTTCGATAACATTGAAACTATTAATGGATAAATTGAGAAATATTGAAATAAAAAACCCTAATTAATCCACCTAGTGGTGATGGTGCCTTTCTCGTGCTTTAAGATATCCTTTCAACAAAACTCAACCGACGTGTTGATGACATTGACATAAATACAAAATGAAAACTGCTTGCTAAATCTACTCAATATGGATACATCCAATAGCATAACATCCAATATTCAGAAAATATAAGACAACGATTCAAAATTCAAACCAAACAAGTGTTACGAAGCCGCAAAATTTCGAAACGTCATTTTAGATTTTCCGGTCATCATTTTTATTCATTTTTGGACTCTGCACCTAAAATTACATAAAATAGTCACCGTATTGAATTTTGGCATGTCGTTTATGATTTTATGGTTACCTGTTTTGGACGAAGACCGGCATTCTTCCCCATTCAAACTATAGTTATATTGCAGACCTTGTGAAACAGCGCACAGCTTGGGTTTTCTGATAACAAATTTTGAATTCTGGACATATTTCCATACAAAATATGCCCATAATGCAAGAATTTAAAATCCTATAAAGTAGGCGCTAACTTGAATACTGGGCCATTATCTTGGATTTTGGACCGCTATCTTGGATACTCTGGTGGACTCCGAACATTTTTTCCATACCAAATACACTTGTTTTACATAGTTTTAGAGCTAAAAATTCCTTAAAACAGCCGCCATCTTCTGTTGACGCGATCAAATTCTTATTTTTCCGTTCAACGTTGACCCATCCTGCTATAAATGTACACCTTAGGAATCTGGAATGGTACGATTTGATGAGATCGCTTTAGTTTTGTCTATATTTTGTTCTCTTTCATATCTGAGAACTTATACATATTCGTCACTGTTGTTCATACCTAACGTTTATCAGGCCATTAAACAAAGCCACGATTTAATTTTTCACATGAACGTTGGTTCTGCTACACAACAGCTACCCAGTCAACCAGTGATCGTATAAGATGTTGTATAAGATGATCGCCTATGCGTACATTTTACATGCGCCAAAATGGAGGGATTTTCTTGCTAACCGTTCATTAGGTTATCAAAAAATCTGCAATCTGATGTGTCGTATCCCGGGTAGAGCTTAATAGCAAAAGAATGGCAAATTTTACCATTAAAACAGAATGTTTGAATGGCAAAATGTGTTATTTATTTGTTTGAAATAAGAGTTAAAATAACAAAAATAATAACAACATTTTGGTAGCAGAAAAACTTAAAAATAACTTATTTTGCCATTGTAATAACAAAGTAATGGTAAAGCATGCGGATAAAATTGAAGAACAAAATAAGTTATTATTGAGATATGGATAACAAAATAAGACCCAAATTAACTGTTATCGATGAATAACAAAATAAGACATTCTTAAATTATTGATAACAGAATAAGAAAAAATTTAGCTGTTTATGTGGCGATCAAAATAATGATAGGTTTAGTTGTTCAAATTCAATTTTAAAATAATGGTAGATTCAGTTATTATTTCAATAAGTAGCAGAAGAAAGGTAAAATGAGCTATTTCTTTTTTTTTTCTTCAATAAAATTTAAGTTCATCAATCAATGTAAAAACAGTTTTATTTTGTGGAAATTAAAAACTCAAAACGAAACGAACTTAAAAATCAAATTCACTTTGATGAACGTAGCCACCTTTGCCCCGCGATCTACTCTGGCTTCTCCTATTTAGGAACGTTTGCGCAGCGTAGGGTTGTTAGGGTAGATAGATACGTCGTTTTACAAATTATACTCTTTAATATTGTTTGAGTTCTATATTAACATAAATTGATGTGCATCAAATAGAATCCATTGCGAATCAAGCACACAGCTGGGAATCCGGATTTGTTTACTTTTGCGAGATACGTCGAATTAAAAAGTTATGCTTGAAATATTCAATATAATAGTTAATGGTATATTAAAAGTAAAATATGTTATGGGGCCTAATGTTTATAAATAACAAAATAATGGCAAATTTAGCTAGGAATGTTAATTATGTTATTGTTTTGATATTTTATACAATTCATTATAAAAGGTGTTAAATTGCAAGTTTTACCATGATAGTAATTTTTGTTATTGATGTGTTATTTAGCACTATTCATAAATAACATATCAATGACAAGATTTGCTATGATTGTATACTTTGCTATTGATTTGCCATTTTAAGTTTTTCATAATAACAGAAGAATGGCAAAACGAGATATGATGGCAAAACCAGTTATTATTTTGTCCTTTGTTTGCCATTAGCCTCTACCCGGGATGTATGGGTTTGGTTCATTTTTATATTTGGTAATTTCCGGTGGGATACCCGGATCTGATTCCATGACATTATCGTTTGTCCCAATTATGGTCTGAGATTATTTTATTGCTAATTCTTCACCTTTACTTAATCACCGCGATTTGATATCACATGTATGGGTTTGATTCACTTTTACTTTTAACTACTTTCGAAGCCACAGCTGAACCCGCAACACTACCGGGAATCTAATGTGGTCTGACCCTATTTTTCCATCAGGTTGTCGATAAGTCGTGATCAGTCTTGTTAGAGATCACAGTCATTTGAACCTTTTCGTCGATAATCGGCCTCCTTTGTCTCCGACATTCGCAACACAAGCAATCAAACTACTGTTCGAAACAAAAAAAAAAGACAAAAAAGACAATCACACCGGCTTCTACCTTGCGGCCTCTACAGACTGAACAGTACAAACATTCGACAACAGACTGAACAGTACAAACATTCGACAACGGACAACACATATAACACCCAGTGGCCCAGTGGAGAATTTTCCGTTTGACGAACAGTTTTCCCCGACTGGAGCGGGAATCGAACCCACACTCCGAGGCTTACAAGACACCTAAACGACTGACGCCGCTAACCGCTCGGCCACGAAGCCCACTAAAAATGTCAAACGAATGCACTTCACGACGATAGCGGCTTCGGGAGACGGTTCAGCTTTTGTTATTCCTGTCTTCTTCCATAATAAGAGCTATGTTGCCCATCTGTGTGTCGTATTCAATGCAACATACAAGAATAAACTAATATTAACATTCATAATCGGAATTGGCTGAAAATATATGCGTAAAGCTAGAATTAGACAAATATCATCGTGTCAGATGACATTGATTTGACCCTTTCTTATGTTTATCGATCTTCGTTCTACTGCTCGTATTGTGTGTAAGAGGAAACGGTAGCGCTCGAATGTAACAAAGCAAGCTAACACCCGACTGCGGAGCGAAATAAAGGTAGTAAAAAGTGTCGAATGTTTACAAGACTGGTCGTGATTTGATGTACCGCATCCATGGATTTGGTTAAATATTACATTTTACTATCCGGGTAACTACCGGCTGAACCAAATATGGTCTGACACTATTGCCTTGTTAACTGTTCATCGGTTAACCAAAAACGCTGCAAATTGAAGGTGTCACTTGCTGGGTTTGACTATTTCAACGGGACTCTCGGAACCAATTCCAGAACACTACCCAGTTGTCTCTAGTGTGATCTAAGGCTATTTTCTTGCTAACTGTTCATCAGGTTATCGCAAAAGCCACGATTTGATGTATCACATGCCTGGATTTGGATTACTTTTACATTTGGCCTCTTCCGGCCACTCAAAACCGATTCCGAAACACTTGCTTGCCGTTCATTAGGTAATCTATAAAGCCGCTATTTGATGTGACGCATGCACGGGATTGTTTCTCTTTCAAATTTGACCACTTTGGCGAGAAGCCCGGAACCGGTTCCGGAACACTACTGGTTCAGATATGGTCTGAGATGATTGCCGTGGTTTGATGTGTCGCATGCATGGGTTTGGTTCAATTGTATATTTGGCCACTTCCAGCGGGACGCTTAGAACCGGTCCCGGAACACTACCGGTTCAGATATGGTCTGAGACTGTATTCCTGCTCATCAGGTTATCAAAAATGCCGTGATTTGATGTGTCGCATGCATGGGTTTGGTTCAATTGTATGTTTTGCTACTTCCAGCGGGACGTCTAGAACCTGTTCCGGAACACTACCGGTTCAGATATGGTCTGAGATGATTTTCCTGCTCATCAGGTTATCGAAAATGCCGTGGTTTGATGTGTCGCATGCATGGGTTTAGTTAAATTGTATTTTCGGCCACTTCCAGTGGAACGCCTAGAACCGGTTCCGGAACACTACCGGTTCAGATATGGTCTGAGATGATTTTCCTGCGCATTGTCCATCAGGTCATCGAAAATGCCGTGGTTTGATGTGTCGCATGCATGGGTTTGGATCAATTGTATATTTGGCCATTTACAGCGGGACACCCAGAACCGGTTCGGGAACACTACCGGTTCAGATATGGTCTGAGACTATTTTCCTGCTTACCGCTCATCAGGTTATCGAAAATGCCGTGGTTTGATGTATCTCATGCATGAGTTTGGTTCACTTTGATATTTGGTCACATCCGCCGGGACATCCGGAACCGGTTCCGGAACACTACCGGTTCAGATATGGTCCTAGACTATTTTTCTGCTTACCGCTCATCAGGTTATTGAAAATGCCATGGTTTGATGTGTCGCATGCATAGGTTTGATGCATTTTCATATCTGGTCCCTTCCTGGGGTACCGTTCCGGAACACCTAAATGGCCATATCTCCGGAACGGCTGGACCGATCCGAACCATTTTCAATAGGAAACAATGGGACCAGATTCCGCGTCGAATGAACCGTCGGTCATTGAAATCGGTTGAGGTTTACTGCCAAAAAGTGATGTGAGTTTTTTTGTACACACTCACACATACACAGACACACACGCACACACACACACACACACACACACACACACACACACACACACACACACACACACACACACACACACACACACACACACACACACACACACACACACACACACACACACACACACACACACACACACACACACACACACACACACACACACACACACACACACACACACACACACACACACACACACACACACACACACACACACACACACACACACACACACACACACACACAACACACACACACACACACACACACACACACACACACAGACATCACCTCAATTCGTCGAGCTGAGTTGATTGGTATATATGACTCGACCCTCCGGGGCTTCTATCAAAAAGTCATTTTTGGAGTGAACATATAGCCTTTCCAGTACACTTAGTGTATGAGAAAGGCAAAAAGTTGGTGTTTAGTGGGAATTGAACCCAGGTCCTGTGATTGAGAACTGTTCGTCTCTATTGGATACAAAGCGAAGTTGAAAGTGGAGGGTTCAAAGTGAATGGACTGATACGAACTAAAATTAGCGTGATACAGTGCGAGATTTGTGGTGGGAGCGTTGGGGTTGCGCATTGCGTGCCACCAATAGTGGTGACGTGGAAGAGGCTCTGATTTCACGTCATTGTTAAAATCTATACAAATGTCATCTTCAGTATTCAAATTGTATTAAAACCTACATATTTGGTAGAAATTATTGCTACCATAGTTGACATATCAAAACAAAGTAAAACAAATTTGTGATGAATACAAACTTTTCCTATCCTTCATCACACAAAGATGTGACAAAACCATTTATGATTTCAGACATCAAGTTTCTACTGCTTAAAGTGAAGTTTCAATCATATACCAAGGGGGCGTCCATAAATGACGTAGCTTTTTAGGGGGGAGGGGGGTGTTTGTGATTTTGTGACGAAGTGTGACGATAGGGGGGTAGGGGTTTATGATATGCTACGTAGCTTTCTACTAAGCCTATTGAAAAAAAAGTATTTCGTAATTAATAAAATTCTTACTCGTTATCCAGTAAATCAAAAAACAAAATACATTGCATGATTTTTTTTTTTTTTCATTAACATCAATGTAAATAACCAATAAAGGAGATTAAAAGCAGCCTCATTTAATAAGACATGCAGCTATCGGACGCAACAACTGCATCTGAGAAAATGGTTTTGAAATCCTGCGTAAAGTATAATGTATTGTATTTGCAAACACAATTTAATTTCGCTCAAATGTTTCTCACGACCAATAGTTTGTTGCTTGCTATAGAGCACTGCTCACCACTAAGATTGCAAAGGAATTTTTTTTTTCAGGACTTCCTCGAAGAATTCCTCCAACAATTTCTTAAGGAGCTCCTGTAGCAGCTTTGTAAGGAGTTTCTCATGGTGTTTTTTATAGGTTTCCCCAACAGGAGAAGGATAACATTTCCACAAAAACTCCTATTGGGAATACCAAAAAAAAAAAAACTTCTGAAAACATTCCAAAAGAATCTGGAGGAATCTCAGAAGGAACTTCCAGAAGAATTTCAGAAGGAACTCCTGGAGGAATTTTTAAAGGAAATCATAGAGAAATTTCAAAAGAAACTCCGTGAATTCTCTGAGCATCTCAAGCCTTTGAGAGAAATCCTTATAAAGTCCTTGTGAAATAGCGATTTACTATTGATATATTTTTTTTATTGATTTCTAGAAGCATTTTGGAACTATAGTGAAAATTATTAAAAAAAATGAACGAATGTTTTTTTTGGAATAGGTATCTCAAAAATCTTGTTGTTTTAAAAAATACTCGTAGAAAATATTTGGATGAAAATATACAGAAATCATGAAATCGCTGATTGACCTGGTGGAATTCCTTGAAGCACACCTAGTGATATTTATAAAATATTTTCTAGTCAACAACTATGATAAATTTTTGCCTTATTTCTGGGGTTTATGAATAAAAATCTTCAAGATTTTTTGTTGAACTAAAGAAAGATTATCTTAGTAAAATGAAATAAATTGCCGGGAGGAGCCTTTTTTTTATAAAGCCTACTTGCAAGAATTTCTGGTTTAACTCATGTAGAAGTCATAGTACTAATTGATTGAAAAGCATTTGGAGAAATAATGATGTGATTTTCAGAAAAAAAATACAAATAACAGATTTGCCCCTAATGAAATTTCAGGAAAACTATTTTCTCAAAAAAACCTCATTGCAATGCTGGATAAATATGAGTGAACTCCAAACTCCTGTTAAGTTCCGTATATGAAAATCGCTGATGAAATTGCAGAATGCCAGAGGAATACCTGACAGAACCTAGGATTTTTTTTTAATTCAGATTTTTTCCTAGAATTTAACCTACAGTATGACCCATAAAAAAATGCGACATTCCATTTTTTCGTGGTATTTGATGATTTTTAATGAAATAATCCTAATGAATTAAACTTTTTTTGGATTAGGATACAGTAAGGAGGTCATTGTCATACAGGATCTCTAAATTTTTTGTCAATATATTCATTGGCTACGTATATTGGATACCTTATTATTGTTAACAATTTATAAATTAAATCAAGTTTTCCTCTAATTTTCAGCGCAAAATGAACTAAGATAAAAACTTTCCAACGATTTTTTTTTCCTCATCTGTAGAGCCTTTTATAACCACTGCGTCCATTGTTTAGGAATATTGTGGTATGACCCATATTTAATTTGGTGCTAATCGATTATCCTGTCACAATTGAGCTGTGATGGACATTGGTTGATATAGCACTCGATCCCAACTAGGCACAACTCGTTTTATAAAGTCTATTACCCTGTTAGGATTACTTTGCCAAACTTCCAAGGGCTCTAATAACCCTTTTCCAAATATTGACAACCTTTGATTGGATAGCTCTCCACAGCAGCAGAGTAAATGTTCAGCGGTTTCGTTTTCACCTTGACAAAAACGACACTCAGATGATTGGATTTTTCCAATCTTGTGTAGATGGTACCTACTGGGGCAGTGACCGGTCATCAGGCCCGTTATTACCCTCAGGTCTCTCTTGTTTAAATTTAGTATGGTCCTGGCTTTTGCTGCACTAGGTCTTATAAATCTTTTTGCTTGTCTGGATGTATCCGTGGCATTCCAATTGGTTTCTACCATAGACATTTCCCATATTTTTAGTTTCGTCCTAAGAGTACACTCAGGAACTCCACAGAATGGTTCAGGGCCTACGAAGCTCGATGCTGCACCCTGTCTGGCTAGATTGTCGGCGTTTTCATTTCCCTAAATTCCGCAATGGCCGAACGCCCAGTATACCCAGTTCCAACGATCAAACGATCAACGATCAATTCTGACTATACATGTCAATGGTTGCTCCTCCGTGATTGATCTGAACTGGTACCAGTTGCACTGTGATCCAACTGAATAAGGGGCTGGGACATTCCACTTATTCTCAAAGTGCAATTTTTGCAGCTCATGCATATTTGATCAATAACGGCGCCGGCCAAGTCCTTATAGTCAGCTGGGAAAGGAAAGGAATGTTAGAGTGTACTGGTTGTTGCTACTAGAGACCGAGAGCACTCTGCGTCCCCACAACCTGCACGGACTGGGGTATTTCTTAGACGGAAAGGATGGGAGATCTGGGTGTCACCGTTGGGTCGGTGATGCTTATATTTATAGTGTTCGTGATAGATTGTGTGGTGAATAAGGTGAATAAGGTCAAGCGGCACAGCACGCTTTGGTTGCATAACTTATAGGCGTTATATATACACTGTGCTGTGAGTGGAACTTGGAAGGGAGGGAAACGACTTTTTTCAATTCGTTTCTGGTTCTAGCGATGGCTATGAACATATGAATATACATGAGTTGTATATGTAGAGAAGAGAGAGTGAGAGAAAGTGGATAGAAAGATACAAAGTAGGATGAAAAGGACGGGCCAGGGATTGAACCCATGACCTTCTGCATACGAATCAGAAGCGGTAGCCACTAGACCACCACCAAGCCCTGAACTAAGATAAAAACTTTCCAACACATGGAAACCATGAAGAAATATGTACTCTTTAATACGCCCATGTTTGAAAAATATTTTGAAAATAATTTTAAATGTTTAGGAAACGAAAATTAAAAAAGGTGCTACATATTAAAAACCGTATATAAGATAAATTAATAAAAAAAATTAACACTGTTTGAACATTTTTCAAAACAATTTTTTGTCGATGAAGGCACATAAACCTACGTTTATGATAGGTACAAATACTAAGTACTTAAAAACAATTTCATGCTTAAAACACAATATTTTCTAAAAAATATCATTTGTCAAATAATTCAATTTTCAGAACATGTCTCTTAATTTATAAGTTAATATTTTTTCGTTCTTGTCCGACGAACCAACGAACTCCTGAAGACCTTATCCAGCCATAAAAGTACTATTTTGAAAATAAAATTTGATTGAATTGAAAAAAAAATTATATCTGGCGCGTGGGCGATTTCGACATCCATATGTTCAACGTTATATTTCCAAAGGTAGGTGCATGAAATCAGTCTACACTGTGTCCAATAAGTTCTCACACAAATTACATATTCAGAAAATATAATTTTATTTTACATCTGTGATTCATATTTTCAAAATGAATACATGTATTGAAGGGCCACATAATACTGATTAAATGAAGAATACGGATTAGAATAACGTTATTTTCTATTTGTTTTTATAAGCCTAGTAGTATACTTCCGTTTTCTGAAATCCGTTTACTCCGGCATGCAAGAAAAATGTTCGAAAACTTTTTCATTCTACGGTACCTAAAAAGAGTCCATAAGGTTTACCCGAGCAGGGGAGAATATCAAAATAACAACAACGGAATCATGAAACCTGTTTTTACGTCTTAGTTTGTTATTATTAACTTATTGAGGTATTACTGTTCCATAACATGTTTTGTTGGGCAATCTTATTTTGTTATGATCGTACTATTGGAATATTTTCTTTAAACTACATTTCAATAACATGTTTTGTTGTAGCACAATTTCAATTATTCTTGTGTTATTGAGACTGTACAAATATTTGATCGTTAATGGCACAACAATAACAAGCTTTGCTATCAAAACTACGCCATTCAAAATTAATTTTATTCACAGTATTCCGTGAGGAACAGATGAGAAAATATTGTTTCCTCATCGGTTCCTCTTCCGCTTCTTTTTGACATTACATTCTAACTGTAACAGAGCCAACTTATAAGCATTTTGACTGAATTTTCCAGTTTCAATTGGGTACGAGTACGTATATAGAAAGTGCACTTGAGTGTTAGCCATGTTACGTTCTGGATCAGCTGGTGGAATTCCAGGATGAACTACACATTTCGGTAAAAAATGTAAAAAAGATGTCAGTAATCAAGAGAAGAACTTGATTATTTTTAGACAATTTGTTTTTATTGTTTTCACTCACTGCATCGAGGCCACTTCGATGGCATTATAATTCATTTTGTTTTCTGATTGTTATCAATAACTTATTTATAACAAAATTTGTTATTGAAATATTTTACAAATTCGCTATTATTAAGTTGTTATTGAAACTAACAAAACGTGTTATTTAACTAGTCTTCTAGGAACATTTTTTTTGTTATGACTTTTGTTATTTTGCTGCTTATGACAGACATGTTTATAACAGGATATGTTATGTTAATAACATGAAAATAACTCTTTCCATTACTCAGTTATTTTTCCAAAATAACATATTTTATTATGCTGCTGCTATTCCCTTCTGCTTGGGTAATTTTCAGTTTGTATCCCATGTATAGTACCAAATGGATGTAGGGTAGTGGAGGTATTTTGGCCCACCTAGGGAGTTTTATCATATTTATCACATAATCTCTACTAAATCTTGGTAATTTTTTTATTGGAACACGAAAAGTATTCAACTATGTGATGACCTTTATTTTGAATGTCAGTTAAATATGCTGTTCAGTATCAAAAATAGAGAAAATGTTTTCACTTCCAATGAAACGCACGGAAAAGCACCAAAAACAAAGAAGGTGACAAATTTGTAGTCGGCTTCGAGGAGGTATTAAATTTTACAAATAAATATTCATTTCATGTGAATGTAGTTATGGCCTTGTAAGAACTCAAAATAAACTGTTCTTAACCTCGGTGGAGCGATAATATTTACTAAAATGGTGGTTTGAGGTATGGCCAAAATATGTTCAACATAATCAGATGTGAACATATTTTGGACCACCTGTCAGATCCATCTCTCCAGGTTCTTCTAAAGGGAGAAAATATTCATGCCAATGTAATGTACTCTAAAAGCAGATAAAAAGAATAAGTTGGGATATCCCGTGATCTGGGTTGTTATACGTTTATTTCACAATGAGATTGTTGTGGGTTCGATTTGTTCTAACAACTTTTCGCCTAGTTAAAAATTTCGATTCGATTTGTGTCATAACAACTTTTCGACAAGTTGAAATTTTCAGGTGTTCAGTCATCCAGTTTAGAAAAGTTGTCCTTCTCGGCAATCAGTTTATGACTGAGACAATGTGTTATCTTATGTATGTTTGCCAATTTACGTATCATTCAAATTACTTTATTGTTGATGGCCTTTCCACTCATTACAATACAGGGGATACTCAAAATAACTGGGACAGGTAAAATTTTCACTTTTCAAAAAATGTTCAACTCGCTGTAACTTTTTGAAAAGGGTATCAAATATTCTCAAATTTTTACTGTAAGTTCATCAACTAGTTGTGTATCAGTGGTTCAAATTTGGAAAAGATCGGGCTATTCTTCACGAAGATATAAAGATTCTTGAAAAGGGTATAATTATTCGATAGCCAACTTTGAGCTTTTATATCTCCGGATTCAATGAACTGATTGCAATGAAATTTTGACCATTCATGACTTATATGATGAACTCTTAAAAACGTTTAATCTAACTTTAAATTTTTAACAAGAGAAAAAGTTATAACGATTTCATTCATTTCACGATTTTTAGTAAATTCATCAATTTCTAATATGCATCCCATTACTTTCTCAATTTATAAGCGGCTATGTTGTAACTTTCCTTCAAAACACATTTATATATAAGTCATTTAGAGAGAAATTAATTGAACTATAATTTGCATCTTGAATTTTGAAACGATGTTGAAGTTTTAGATAATTTGGTGTTTTATTAGAAAAATAATCTAATCGTTATAAGTTTCTTCCGTGTTAAGAATTTTAAGTTAAGTCAAAGGTTTTTCATAGCTCATTATACAAATCATAAATGGTCAAAATTTCATTGCTTTCGGTTCATTGAATCCGGAGATATAACAGCTCAAAGTTGGCTATCGGATAATTTTACCTTTTTCTAGAATTTTTATAACTCCGTGGACAATGGTCCAAACTTCTCCAAAATTAAACTACTGATACACAACTAGTTGATGAACTTACAGTAAAAAATTGAGAATATTTGATGCACTTTTCAAAAAGTTACAGCGAGTTGAACATTTTTTGAAAAGTGAAAATTTTACCTGTCCCAGTTATTTTGAGTAACCCCTGTATGTGTGGAACGCCTTTATATTTAGAAAAATCATTAGACTTTCACACTTCTTCTATGAAGTGTTACGTAATTTATGCATGATGACTGACGTCATGCAATAGTTAATAAATACACGTATTGCGTAACATTTTTTATGAAACATCATACTACAATGCGTAAAAACTGGCAATTGCAACAAAATCTCATCTTTTTTACCGTTACGTAATTTTTCAACGTTCCCTGCCTAAAAAAATGAATAGAAAAGATGTAAACTTCACGTACTTTTAACTATGTTTAATTTTTTGCTGAGGTGGCTTTCATTTCATCAATCAATTGAAGTTTAATTTGGTGGGCCAAAATATGTGCACTTGGTGGTCCAAAATAAAATCAGGTGGTCCAAAATAGAAGCCCGAGATCCTTCAGGAGTTTTGATATTTCTTGTATTTACTACAACAATTTTGAGTTCTGTTTGGCCTTTTCCGACAGAAAACATGTTGCTCTACGTAATGCCCATTTAAATTATCCATATTTTGAAGTGGAAACTTTCTTTTTTTGCTTATCTGTTCATCCACTTCCTAAAGGGGTCCAAAATACCTCCCTTACCCTACTTAGGCTAAAACAATGCAATTTTAGTGATGATATGGTAAAAAAAGTGCAAGTTAGCTCAACTTGGGCTGTTTTCCTTGAAAATGACCGTTATATTAAAAATAATCATCATGATGTTGGACAAAATTTACCACATTAGGGATACAAGCATGTTTTAGAAGTGAGAAGTGTGTGAATGAAAAATATAAAATGCAGCCATGCTTCTTCAACACAACAAATATCATTAAAACAGGTAAATGGCCATTTTTGTTTAATTTAAGTATTATTTTGTACAAAATAAAACGGCTTCGTACTTCACCAATACATAATCTCATATTTTTTCTCTTCTGGTCATAGTTGCTATTAGCAATAGCGAAAACAGGAACCTAAATTGTTTCAACGTGAAACCATTACTCGTTAAAATGAGACGAAATACCAATGAAATGGCGTGCGTGCCAGCTGAAATGAACATACGACACATAAGCGATCTGCAGAGAAGGATAGACGACAGTAAATTACAAAACATATGCTGTATTTGATCAGTGTTAGTTGGCCTTTCAATAAATAAATTTATTTTGAAAATCCTAATTACAGATGTGAAATGAATTCATTTTGATTTTGTATGAAAAGGAAGGAATGTTAGTGTGGCGTGCGTTGCTACTAGAGACCGAGATCACCTCATCTTATCCAAGACTGTTACGGGAAAGAGTTTTTGTTGATGGGGAGGTAAGAAAGTCACATGATCTGGGTTCACTTGCGTTTCGCCGAAATCCAAATTTCCGGGTTAGTTACAGCTATAGGCTCAGAAGAGGGTAGGTAAGTGTCAGCCACTCTCGAGGGAAAAAGCAACTAACAAAAAATGTTGAAATGCATTCACTTGGGAGTTGGGACTTTAGCTTCTTTACATTTGTACCACTGTGCAAGAAACAACTTTCACGTGAGTATTCAGAGAATATTTGAGAGCATTTCCAACCATTTGAACCTCTCTTGCTCAGTTTTCTTGCTCTCCCACATTCCACCGATAGCGATGAAAAATCAGCTGTTTTTTGTTGATTCGATGTTTCGGCAAGCTGTCGAAGACCATTTCCTTGTGGGAGAAAATCTACACCCAGTGTATGTCTTACACCCACCCACCCCCACACCAAGCGTAAAGATCACGCTCCAGAGAGCACCCAAAACGGAAACGATTCTGGAGTAATTTATGGGCCGTACGACCACACCACACAGACACACACGTTCCTAAATTAACTGGCAAGGAGATTTATTAGAGTCAAAGTACTCCGCACGCGATGCGATGGGCGCTCATAAGTGATATGCTCCAATGCATCCAACGCCGCGCCGGCCGGCCGGTTGAGAAAAAGTGCATTGCTAGGGAAGCGGGTGTCTTCAGGAGAGTTATGATTGGTTTTTTTCTAAGGTGAAAATTAAACAACGGAGCGGGTTGGGTACTTGAGACTAGGTCAGGTAATTGAGACAATGAATGATTAATTCCGGTGAATGGAGATCATATAGTTCATAGGTTCCCAAACATCTGCGGCCCACAGTTTAGGAAACTATGATACAGTTCATCATGTGGGCTAGGCAAACAGAGCTGGAGCGATATAAGTATATAAGACCATGCAGGGAGTGTCTGACTTCGAATCCCGAACGATAATAACTATGGAACCTGCTCATGATCGAAAGAAGGAAGAATGACCAAAAATGCATTCAGTCCTTTCGGTCAAATGGCAACCCGGCCATATGTCAATAGACACAAAAAATGAAGTTCTGATTAGAGAGCTTTTCGGATGAATTTTCAGAAAAAAAATGTCTAAAGAACCTTCTGAAAAAAATCAAGATAAATTTTTTTCGAGCCAATCTCACAGAGAAATTATAGATAAATTTCAGGGATTGTTTTAAACTTATAATGACAGGAATGGCAATTGCCATGTTGTGTTACCCGATACAATAAACAGGTCATACCGCTTAAAGTTAAAAAGATACACCAGAATCAGCTGCTTCTGTCATGCAATAAAAACATGAACAGGAACTGAGCCATCTTCTTTCGACTCACTTCGGCTGCACTTTTTCCACCCAATTGTGCTGGGCAAACAAAGAAAAACGGAAAACTTTTCAACAAGTTTTTACTAGTCTAATCTGCTTTCCACTTGGTTTACAAGCAATCGCTGCCAAAAACGAAAACAATGCCATAAGTCATATGGATCCACGAGCGAAAGAAACGGAACGCAACACCATGAATATAGTTATGAACTGTGTGAGTTGTAACAAAACTAAACTTTATTGGGTGTTCTCTGCTGCTCTAGAGAGCTACTGCTTTACACAAAACTGCACAACAAAGAAGTATCTTAACAATCGTAATAAATCATCTTAAAGTACGGGATTAGCACTGTTGTGCAGCGCTGCCCTCACCCCCGTCCAGCGCAGATCAGTACTCTCCCGGAATACAGAACTTGAATGTACACGCCGCCGTCTGTCCAGTTGTATCACACCGGCAGGTATTGCATTGGTACTTGAAGCTCTTGCCGGGATTGCAGGTGAATCCGGGAGTACCAGGCGCCAGCTCCGACACGGGCAGTTCATCGTTGTTGACCTGTCGCTTCGATTTTGTCGTAGGCTCTTCAAAGAAGCAGAACTTCAACGTGCAAGCAGCCATTCCATTATCCGAACAGAAGCAATCGTTGCAACCATCGGAGTGCTTGAAGGATGTTCCCGGTTCGCACTGCTTCTCCATCGATTTCGCGGCCAAACGCTTTGCCCTGAGACTGGTTTCAGGACAAAGCTTAATTGTGCATATTGCTTTTCCCGGTTGAATACAGGTGCAGTCGTTACATCCATCGGCATGTTTGTAGGTCGTTCCAGGGACACAGTTCTCCTCTGGTGGAGTGTCTCGCTTTGTCCTGGTATTGAAACAGAACTTCATAGTGCACGCAGCGATTCCCGTTTCCGTGCAGAAGCAATCGTTACATCCGTCGGCGCTTTTGAAAGACGTTCCAGGGACACAATCCTTCTTCGGTGGTTGCATAGCTGTATCTCGCTTAGTTTTGGTATTGAAACAGAACTTCATTGTGCACGCAGCGATGCCGGTGTCGGTACAGAAGCAATCATTGCATCCATCTGCGCTTTTGAACGACGTCCCAGGAACGCAGTCCTGTTTTGGTGGTTGTGCAGCAATGGCCCGCTTAGGCTTTAAGGAGGAGAAGTTGATGCAGGCCTTCTGCGTACAGGCAGCAATGCCGGTTTCCGTACAGAAGCAACTGTTGCAGTCATCATCACTCCTGAAGGTGGTTCCCGGTTCGCATTCCATTTTCGGTTGCACGGCACGCCTTTCCCGTGGTGGACAAGCCTTACGGGTGCAGAACCATCCGATACCGTTGGCAGCGCACTTGCAGCGGTTGCAGTCCTACGGAGAAAAGTGGAAATGGAAATGTATTAATGTTTTCGATTAAAACACAAATCTAGTATCAGGGCAGACAAGTTCTGAAGTCTGTAGTTGACTAAAACCTCTACTACCACGTCTATAATATCGAATAAGAAAATGCTATATCTGGAAGTTTGGAAAGGCTTCCCCTAGAAGCTTTGTTAAGTTTTCTCAAAGAATCTTGGAAAAGGCTTCCGTTGCTGTATTGGACAGGTTTCTTTTGGAAACTTACGGAAACTTCTACCCAATGTTAAGAATTGGAAGCTTGCAAAGACTTCCCTCGGGCGCTCGCAAAGGCTTCCGTCGGAAGCTTGCAAAGGCTTTCCGCGGAAGTTTTCACAGGCTTTCCTCGGAAGCGTGCAAAGGCTTTCCTCGGAAGCTTGCAAAGGCTTCGCTCGGAAGCTTGCAAAGCCTCCCTCGGAAGCTTGAAAAAGTTTCCCTCGAAAGCTCGCAAAGGCTTCCCTCGGAAGCTTGCAAAGGCTTCCCTCGGAAGCTTCCAAAGGCTTCCCTCGGAAGCTTGCAAAGGCTTCCCTCAGAAGCTTGCAAAGGCTTCCCTTGGAAGCTTGCAAAGGCTACCCTTGGAAGCTTGCAAAGGCTACCCCTGGAAGCTTGCAAAGGCTACCCCTGGAAGCTTGCAAAGGCTTCCCTTGGAAGCTTACAAAGGCTTCCCTTGGAAGCTTACAAAGGCTTCCCTTGGAAGCTTGCAAAGGCTTCCCTTGGAAGCTTGCAAAGGCTTCCCTTGGAAGCTTGCAAAGGCTTCCCTTGGAAGCTTGCAAAGGCTTCCCTTGGAAGCTTGCAAAGGCTTCCCTTGGAAGCTTGCAAAGGCTTCCCTTGGAAGCTTGCAAAGGCTTCCCTTGGAAGCTTGCAAAGGCTTCCCTTGGAAGCTTGCAAAGGCTTCCCTTGGAAGCTTGCAAGGGCTTCCCTTGGAAGCTTGCAAAGGCTTCCCTTGGAAGCTTGCAAAGGCTTCCCTTGGAAGCTTGCAAAGGCTTCCCTTGGAAGCTTGCAAAGGCTTCCCTTGGAAGCTTGCAAAGGCTTCCCTTGGAAGCTTGCAAAGGCTTCCCTTGGAAGCTTGCAAAGGCTTCCCTTGGAAGCTTGCAAAGGCTTCCCTTGGAAGCTTGCAAAGGCTTCCCTTGGAAGCTTGCAAAGGCTTCCCTTGGAAGCTTGCAAAGGCTTCCCTTGGAAGCTTGCAAAGGCTTCCCTTGGAAGCTTGCAAAGGCTTCCTTTGAAAGCTTGCAAAGCTTGGAAAATGGGATCTAAGACAGCCTTCCCTTGGAAGCTTAGAAAAGCTTCCCACTGAAATTTAGATAGGCTTCCCTCGGAAGCTTAGCAAGGCTATCCTCAGAAGCATAGAAAGACTTCCCTCGGTAGGTTTCGTTCAGCAGCTTGGACAGGCTTCCCTTGAAGCTTGGAAAGGCTTCTGCCGAAAGCTTAGAAAGGTTTTCCTCGGAAGCTTGCAAAGGCTTCTCTCGGAATCTTGGAAAGACTTTTTTCGGGAGCTTAGACAGCTTTCCCTCGGAAGCTTAGAAAGACTTCCCTAGGAATGTTAGAAAGGGCCCCTCGGAAGCATAGAATGACTTCCCTTGGAAACAAAGAAACGCTTCTCTCGGAAGCTTCAAAAGATTTCTGAATGTTTCGCTTGGAAGCTTGGAAAGGCTTTCCTTGGAAGCTTGGAAAGGCTGCCCTCGGAAGCTTGCAAATGCTTCCCCGGAAGCTTGCAAAGCTTGGATAGAATTATCTCTAAAATTTGAAAAGGTTTTCCTTGGAAGCTTGGAAAGACTTTTCTCGGAAGCTTGGACAGCCTTCCCTCGGAATCTTAGACAGGCTTCCCTTGGAAACTTAGAAAGACTTCCCATGGAAACTTAGAAAGACTTCCCCTCGGAAGCTTAGAAAGGCTTCCCTCGGAAGCTTTCCGTCGGAAGGTTTCGCTGGAAACCTTGGAAACGCTTCCTTCGGAAACTTGGAAAGGCTCCTTTGGAAGCTTGGAAAGGCTTTTCTCGGAAGCTTGGAAATTCTTCACTCGGAAGCTTGGAAATGTTTGTCCTGGATGCTTAAAAAATGGAAATGCTTGATCGCAATTTGACGAATAAGGTTTATATTCACATACGCACAAACGCCCCTAAATCTCTTGAAATGCCGTGAAACCCCTCTGAAATCCTCTGAAATACCCGGAAACTTTTCTTAAACTCCACTGTGGCTCCATGACGCCCCCAAGCTCCTCTTAAATCTCCCAAAATTGCATGAAATCATTTGAAACGCCTTGTAAACCACCTACGTGATCCATTTAGCCGGAAGATGTTCTTAGCCCTAAAAGGGATACCTGGGGTCCATTGGGTCCAGGTGCCTTTCAGACCTCGTCTTTGATGGAACAAAGAGGTTATCAAGAAGTTTTGGTGTACTAATCAATACTATCAGTTTTACAGCCGAACAAAACTTAAAATGTTACTTGGACCTGATACCCTCGTCTGAACCCTCCGTCTCCCCCATCAGGTTTCCGACAGCCCTTCTTCTTCTCCTTCTCCTTCTTCTTCTTCTTCTTTATGACTGGCCTTCTTCTTCTTCTTCTTTATGGGACTTGGCCCTCCTCACTTCAACTTGATGTTCTTTGAGCACTTCCACAGTTTTTAATTGAAGGGCTTTCTTTGCCTGCCATTGCATGAATTTGTATATTGTGAGGCAAGGACAATGATACTCTATGTCCAGGGAATCGAAAAAATTGTCTCGACTGGAACGGGAATCGAATCCGCCGTCTCCGGATTGGCGATCCATAACCTTAACGACTTGGGTAGCTGAAGACCCCTCCCCTCCCCCAGAAATTACTTGAACCTGACACGCTTTAACCCATTTTAAAGACATTTATATTATTTTGTTTATTTTTTTTTAACTTGTGAATTTTAACTTGGGCTAATTTTTTAAACGATCTGAAAGACACTCTTTACTTTCTCTAAAAACGATCCTGGAGCCCTTCGAATCTCCGTGAAACAACATGAAACTCCTTCGATCCCGAATCCCCTACAAGCGCCTTAAAGCTCCTCTAAAACCCCAGGGAACGTCTCTCAAATCACTAGAAACGCCCTGAAGCCTGAACACCTCTTAAGCTATACCTATAAGCCACCTATAAGCCTTCCTCAGTACGAAGGTTTACTGTGTTCTCTCAAGTTTCCCTGAAACCACCTGGAACTTCCCAAAATTTGAAAACCCCAAAACGCCTTGAAGTCCCTGAATTCTCCTGGAAGCCGCTGAAACGTCTTGAAACTTCTTGAAACCTCTCTGAAACCCCCTAAAATATCCGTTAAATTTTTTAAAGCTCTTCTGAAACCCCATGAAACCCTGATACCTGATACGCCTTGAAATCTTTTTGAGAATCACCGGGAGCCTCCTGAAATCTCCATGAACTCCTCTGAAGGCAACACCCTACCCCCCACCAGCAGTGCCTTAAATCCAACACGAAACTCCCAGATACTTCCCGTAAGCCCTTTGCGGAAGGGTGGAATAAGATCCACAGCTTTATAAGAAGATGGTGTTTTTAAAAGCTACACGGGAAAGAAATGAGTCAGGAAACAGATATCAAATGGTTTCAGGTCGAACGCCAAAATTCTAAGACCTGAAATACAAGTATGGATTATGCTTCAGAGAAAATGAGGTGCTTTTCTGGGGAAATGATCATGGAATCGCTGGAAATGGCCATATGCCATATCCAAATGGCTTTAGAGCAGAACTGGGGTTAAGAGTTTGCAAATCCAAACTAGAATTTAAAGTTTCTGACATAGACATGATTGTTGACGTTAGGCACTTAAATATACGAAAACATAACCGAACTCACCTCCATCTTCACCTCATTGGGGGTGCACACCTGACCGTTGGTATGCACTTCCTCTTCCTCCTTTTCGACAGCGGCAGCCTCCGATTGTGCGTTACCGCTAGGCTCCTGAACCTTCGGATCATCACCTTGCAGCTCCGGCAGGCAAAACTTCCTCGTACAGGATACAACCATGCCGTCGGCACTGCAGCGGCACGTGTTGCAGTCCATCTTGAATGTACTTCCCGGTTCACATCGTTGACCGGCTTCGAGGGACAGTGCTGCAGGTGAGGAAAAGAGAAAATGAAAGCAATGTGAATTGAATGAAGGATTTTACTATCGGGTAGTTTAACATAGGCTAAAAAATATCTATGATTTTGAGCAACTGTAGATGAACTTTCAGGTTATGATAAGTTGGCGGTTCAGTCATCAAATGGATTGAAAACAATGATTAAATTTTCATCCAATGTTTCGCTTCGTATTGAAGCATCTTTAGGGACTCTGAAATGTAGTTAATTTACTATTTGTTTGTTATTAGTGTTTAATTCCTTACCAATTTGTATCGTTTTTTCGTCTAGTCAGATTTGTTAAACGATGAAATGTCAATATTGGTTGAGTCTGTTATAGATATTTTATGAAGATTATGGTGTCATTTGCGTGTAATATTTTCAAAGTGTACTTACAATTTGTTTTAGGGGTGTAAATTACTAATTTCATAGGCTCTACTTTGGATGGAATATCTAGTTTTGTGTCAATAATATTATGGTTTTTAGTCTGTTTGTGTTAGGTCTATCGATGTGATTTTTTTTTGATTCTATTTTTAGCGTTTTTGTAGATGTGTAATATTCCAGAACCAAACAGACTACGACTCATTATATTATTGACACAAAACTAGATAATCCTTCAAGTAGACCCTATCAAATTAGTGCTTTCCGTAATGCTACCACCTCCAAAACAAATTTCGTACACTTCGAAAATATTGCACACAAATGACACCATAACCTTTATAAAATATTCATAACAGACTCAACCAATATTGACATTTCAACATTTAACAAATCTGACTAGACGAAAAAACGATACGAATTAGTAAGGAATTAGACACTACTAACAAAAAAATAGTAAATAAACTACATTTCAGAGTCCCTGAAGAAGCTTCCATACGAAGCGAAACGTTGGATGAAATTTTAATCATCGCTTTCTATCCATTTGATGACTGAACCGCCAACTTATCATTAAAAATATCTTCATATTTATATTATTCATTTGATTCGAGTTTTTCCTAAACGAAATGCTTATCATAGCTTATAAAAGTTTATGTTTTTTATGTAATTATTTTTCCGTGTGCGATTCTTATATAAATTATAACATATAGACGTCTAGATTAGCAAACCCACGTCAAGAGAAATACGATGTACGTGCATTTGACATAGGCGTGCATGGTAACCACGACTGTTTCAAACATCACCTTGTATCCCTCGTCATCTCTCATCTGGGTAGGAATTAAATAATAAAATTCCTTTGTATTCTATGACATTCAAATTTATTAAAATTGTAAACCTTAAGTGAAAAATAAACTCTGAAACTATGTATGTAAAACACATGCACAAAAGATAGGAGAAAAGTCAAGACAAGCTTGAAATATGTAGAATGTAATTGAAAGCTGAGAAGTTTTAATTTCTGAACTCGTTATTGTTTGTTTAAAAACATTCCTTTGCATATCAGCTTAGTATTATATGACATTCACTGTTATTAACAAAAAAAACTTTCATTGCCATTGATCATTTTCGCATTCGAATTTCGTATGTGACACGCTACAATATTGTGTGCCCGAGGAAGTCAAGAAAATTAGCATTATGAAATGGTCCTGAATCAACCGGGAGTTAAACCCAGCGTGGTTTTGCTGAATACCCGTGCGTTTACCGCTTCGGTCATATGAAACATCTTTAACTGCTTTTGTCATATAGGCTCAGTGTACCAGTTATGGCTATAGTACCTCACATTCGCCATAGTTGATTCTCAACCTTTAAAGGTACAAATCAACAAGAAAAAAATCGTGAACAACAGATCACGATCACAAATGATAATTGCAATCATTAAAATTTCACAATTTGCTCAAATTATGGTTGAAATAAATCATTTTCCTTAAGTTTTCGGCCTCCTTGCACCCTATTTCGCCATAGTGTACCAGTTATGGCAAATCCCATAAGGAATGCATGTAAATAGTGCGAAGTGGAACCCAAATTAACAAATGTGTCCATAACTGGTACAGGGTTCCTATCATTGGCACACGCCGTAATAATACTAAAAGTAGTTTTAGCTCCGTTTTTATATTTTTCCTGTAAAGTATGAAAACTAATCAATCATTTGACTTATTGTTTACATTCGTCGGTCTTCTTCTTATTTTTGTATAAATAGTTTTTCTTAGGTGGTGCGATAACTGGTACAGGCACCCTACTGGACCTGGAGGCATACAACCCATACCCATGTTTAATCGAGGCCAGTGATTCTTAACAAATATTGTCATATGCATAATCTTATTGAGCTCATAACATGCACTTTAGTATTAAACCCAGATATATGTATGACCAAAATAGGAACATCGCCCCTTACGAAGCAGCTCATATCGGTGCAACTGGTGGTAAAAAGAAATCAATTTTCACAAAGTGTTTGCATATGTCACCCGGAACAGCCCGTCGTAGTTGTCGTCGTCGTCGTCCGTTACTGATAGATGGGACCGGTTGTTTACAATCGTCATCCACACACAATGTTTCGGGATTGGCTCGAGTTCCATGCAGTGCGCTGCGCATGTTGTACCAAGAGCGATAATAATTGGTAAATGGTTGAAACTCCACGAGAGTCGAATTGCTCATCACCAGCTATGGCCGGCCAGGGAGTAACGGTGATAAGGTGATAAGCCACCATTCTGACAGACATTAGCATACATATACTGAACTGTGAGTGAGGGCTGCTGGTGCTGCTACTGCTGTTGCTTGCGATCATCACACAGAACGGGGGAACAGAAAACATTCGACAAGTCATACGAAAGCGATGACCCAAATGGAAAACAAACGACAGTGTGCTCTCGGATAATGCGATTGGTGAGTGTCGCATGTTGAGAGTTAAGGGCCGTTTCTGCAACTACAGCATCATCAACGTGCACTGCCCACCTGATGACGAAAAAGAAACGTCCTACGCGATGGTTGCTCGCCCCGTGACGTGAAAATCGTTTTCGACGACATGAGCACACAGGTTGGAAGGGAGGAAATTTACAGACCGATAACCGGGCGAAACAGCCTGCACGCCGTATCGAATGATAACGGCCTATAACGGCCAGCGATGCGTAAACTTTGCAGCCTCCCGAGGTATGGTAGTCCAAAGGACCTTCTTTCACCCGAATGAGGCACGTTACAGACAGGCACGGAACAGGCAGAACTCAGTCTTCCGGATGAAGAAGCGCCAGCAGGAAGAACGAGATCGCGAAGCGATGGAAGAGCTGTACCACGCTAAGGACACACAGAAGTTCCACGAGAAGCTGAACTGCTCGCGCGAGGCTTCGTGCCACAAGCCGACATGTGCCGAGACAATCACGGGAATCTTCTCACGAGCGAGCGTGAGGTGATCGAGAGGTGGCGGCAACATTACACTGAGCACCTCAATGGTGACGTTGCAAGCATTGAAGGTGGCGTGGTAACAGATCTAGGAGTATGTGCGCAGGACGAAAGACTTCCGGCCCATAACCTTCAAGAAATTGAGGAGGAGGCTGACCGGGTGAAAAACAACAAAGCCGCTAGAGCAGATCAACTGCCAAGCGAGTTACTCAAATACGGTGTAGAAGCACTGGTGAGAGCACTACACTGGGTCATTTCCAAGATTTGGGATGAGGAAGTATTACCGGAGGAATAGATAGAAGGTATCGTGTGTCCCATCTACAAAAAAGGGCGACAAGTTGGATAGCGGGAACTATCGCGCGGTCCCACTACTGAGCGCTGCCTACAAGGTACTCTCTCAAATTTTATGCCGCCGTCTATCACCGATTGCAAGAGAGTTCGTGGCGCGTTATCAGGATGGATTCATGAGTGAACGCGCTATAACGAACCAGATGTTCGCCATCCACCAGGGGTTGCAGAAATGCCGTGAATACAACGTGCCCACACATCACTTGTTCATAGATTTCAAATCGGCGTATGATGCGATCGATCAAGAACTGCTATGGCAGATTATGCGCGAATATGGATTCCCGGATAAACTGATACGATTAATCAAGGCGACGATTGATCGAGTGATGTGCGTAGTTCGAGTATCAGAGACACTCTCGAGTCCCTTCGAATCTTGCAGAGGGTTACAGCAAGGTGATGGTCTTTCGTGCTTGCTGTTCAACATTGTGTTAGAAGGTGTAATAAGGAGAGCGGGGATAAACACAAGTGGGACGATTTTCACGAAGTCCGTCTAGCTGCTTGGTTTCGCTGATGATATGTATATTATAGCTCGCAAATTTGAGACGATGGCGAAAACGTATATCCGACTAAAGAGTAAGGCCAGGCGAATCGAATTTGTCATTAATGTGTCGAAAACAAATTACATGATGGCAAAGGGCTCCAGGGAGGAATCACCGCGCCCGCCATCCCGAATTTCTATCAACGGTGCTGAAATCGAGGCGATTGAAGAATTCGTGTACTTGGGCTAACTGGTGACCGCCGACAACGACATCAGCAGAGAAATTAAGAGACGCATTGTGGCAGAAAATCGAGCTTACTTTGGACTCCGCAGAACTCTACGATCGAACAAAGTTCGCCATCACACGACGGTAACTATCTACAAAACGCTGATTAGACCGGTAGTCCTCTATGGAACGAAGCATGTACTCTACGTGCAGAGGACCAACGCGTGCAGGTGAAAGACAGGACTTAGAGTAGGCGAATGAAACACGAGCTGCATCAGCTGCCAAGAGAGTCAACCATCGTCCATACCGCGAAAAATCGGGAGGCTACGGTGGGCGGGTCACGTCATCAGAATGTCGGATAGCAACTCGACTAAAATGGTTCTCGAGAGTCATCCGACCGGTACAAGAAGACGTGGTGCACAGCGAGCTAGATGGGTCGATCAAGTGGAGGACGATCTGCGGTCCTTCGCAGTGTGCGGAACTGGAGACACACAGCCATGGACCGAGTAGAATGGAGATGACTTCTATGTACAGCAGAGGACACTCAGACCTTAGTCTGATCGTTAATCGTTTCAACTAGAGGAAAAACATATTCTAGTAAACAAAGGAAATCATTATCTCCTTACTATACTTCATATCTTGTTAAAAGTTATAGGTCTCGGTTTTGGTGTGGCCGAAAACGAAAATGGTTTAGTATTCTACAGACCATTTGACCTAACGAACGTCGACTAAATGGCCTTCGGCCTGATGACCTTCGTTCGAATGGCCTGACACCGTCACAAGTTGGCTATTGTGTGCACATGAAACAGATACGAAGATACTCCAAGTACCCAAGTTCACGGGAGTCTTGACGTCAACTGATTAGACCCGCACTATTCGAAGAAAGTCTGTTCCCACTCATACGCAGCTGTGATTGATACGGATGGAGGCGAACATCGCAGCACATGTCCAACAAGAAGAAGGGGGAGAAAATCCTGCAATCGAAGCCAGTCAAGTTCGCCGCCGATGTCGATTGGCCGGTAGTAAATTGGTTCGTGAACTTGACCTCTACCATCAACCAACGACGACGACGACGACGACAACGACAGCCACCGCGGCTGCCGTTTACCGGCAGCCGTTGGTTGGTTGGTTGGGAGCCGAGCTGATTCTAGATTCCAACATTGACGCGGGAATTGTGCGCGCGCGTTCTAGTGGGGTGTGGTAATTAGAATAGAAATTTGCGCATGTTTCAACGTTTGGAACGAAATTTGGCTTCCTGTTGTACGGGCGCTAGGGTCAAGGAAGTCCGTTCTGATACTGCCGCTTACTGAATGTCGAGGTTTGATTATCAAGCAGATGTAAATTTTTTGAACATTTAAAATGTGGGTACTTTGTACCGAGCAAGGTTTCTAGTTACCTTGAGAATTTGAATTTTTGAATATGACACTTCAGTATAAAAGAATTTCATGAAAAATGGGTGAAAAAAGTCCATCACATCCAACAAAGTTGCTGAACAGTAGGACAGCTCTTCCTATAATAATTACTGATCTTGATTGGCTAATGAGGCTTCCATGATGCTAGTGCTATTTTAGTAATCAGCACTTATCTCTATATCATTTAAGTCTCGTCTGTGTGCTAGATTCTAATTGACCACCAGCAATGGTTACCACTCCATTACTGGCTGCATTCTCAAAGCTATCAACAGAGAGGTTTTGATGGTACTCAACGTGTATATCGATGAATTGACTGGATCCAGTTACACTCAAACCTCCATTTAGGTAGGATCCATTTAGGTGCGGCTCCGTGCTCGTGCGGCTAGGGCCACCAAGCTCATAGTCGCATCGTGTTGAGGAGCGCGGGTTCGATTCCCGCCGCAGCTGTCAGGAAAAGTTTTCGGCTGTGCTACTGGGCGTTGCATTAGCATGAAATTCGCAATAATGGGAGTTGGACGATTGATTTTGTACTAGTAGAGCTGAATATACTCGATATTTCCGTATCACAATGATATCGGAACGGAAAACGAGATTTAAATTTTTCACCGGTCGTTCCAAATTCTAACATCTTGTAAACAAGCTCGCTGAACTGTCAAACAAAGTGTGGTTATATTTAGGTGCGGAACAGGTAGAACTTAGTCTTCTGGAAGAATATGTGCCAGCAGGGAGAAAGAGATCTTGAAGCGATGGAAGAGCTGTACCGCGTTAAGTGCTAGCGTCCGTTGTCTAGTGTCGTGCTTCCATCAAAGAGCGAAAAGCTCACTGGAAGCATTGAATGTGTCCGTGTCTTTTTTAAGGTAAAATCTATTTGGGTCGCTCCATTTAGGTAACGTTACCTAAATGGAATTTGATTGTAAACATTGATGACGTCAAACCCGGCATCAACCTATCATTGACCTGCTTCCATTATGGCCGGCAAACCCTTTATAGACCCAACAGTTGTTCGATGTTGGTCCAACAGTGGCCCAACATATGATAAAAATTTACCTGACTTTGACCCGACCCAGTTATTTGAATGACAAGTCTGACCTGACACCCTCCAAAACCCCCGAAAATGCCCCTAAAGCCCCTCCTTTCCTGAGACTCCTTGGAAATTTCTCTGAAACTCCGCATAACCCCCTTAAAATCTCCTAGTCATTCTCCCTTCTTGAACTTTTTTTCAACCTTGTACTCCATTCAGGTAAAAATACCATTTAGGCAACCCCAACTCATTACCTAAATAGAGGTTCTGGTGTATTTTTTTTAGATTTTTTTTATTTATTTATTCCAAGTTCAAGTTCTTTAGAACTTTAAAAAAAATAGTTTGTGGCTACAGTTTGGATATTTATTGGTGAGTTCCATATCTTTTTATCACTTTTTTAATAGATGTATTGCCTATTTTGTTCCGAGTATTTAACAACTTTCTCTGTTTGCTTCAACTTCAATTTGATTGATCATGAAATCGAAATCTGGAACATTTCTGCATCGAAGGATTCTTAATTCAACCGAATACATTATCCGTGAGTACTAACCGGATCTAAGTTTGTCAAAAAATGAACAATATGTTCAAAAACCGTTTTGTTCTCTTCAGTACGTTATAAAAAAGATAAAATTATTGTGAAACAACGAAAAAAGTATGACAATCTGCATCATGATACTTTTTAGAACTCTCATCCCGAGCAGAAGGGAATACCTTACAAATACCATGCAAAGAGCAACCTGTGCTTTAACATCTAAAATTATTATTGCTACGTTATTTTGCGAAATTTTCTGAGAACATCATAATAACAATTGTAGTTATTTGAGCAGATTTTGGTAATCATATGGTATTGGTTGAATTTACAGTGTAAATAACTAAAGCACAAGTTTCCCTATTACATCATGGAACTGTCGAAAAATGCTCAACTTAATAGCAAGAAATTCAATACCTTCTGAATAACAGATACAGTACTTCAAATGTTAGGTTTGCATTCATTATTGTAATAATAAGACTTGCTATTATCTAGGTGTTCTTTACACACAATCATGACATTCGTTTTTGTTATTTTGCCTCTTATGTTCACCAAATGAAGGTATGACCGTATTTAGAATTAATACCACGATATGTTATTTGGCTGTTATACTTTTCTGCTCGGGATACCAGCCATGACATATAGTTGGTGGATATCTTTAAGAACTTTTTGAAAAATTTCAGAAAGTCGATGAAATTTCTAAGAAATTTCAGAAGCAACTTCAGCTAAATTTATTTGGCGACTTATATTAGAAATGGTAATCGAAATAACTTTCGAAACACATTTTCAAAATTTAATAGAATTTTTTTTTATGTCTGTATTAACGAGATTTTTAGCCCTAGGCTAGTTCATCTCGGGACCAACGCTTTACTTCCCTTCCGAAGGAAGAACTCACATTTTGCGAGTTTGTCGGGAGTGGGATTCGATCCCAGGTCCTCGGCATGATAGTCACGTGTTTTAACCATCACACCAGGTCCGCTCCAATTTAATAGAATAAGTTAAAGCACCCAAGGCGAAACTAGATGCATTTCCTCATATTTTGGCTATTATTTTAAAAATTAAAACATGAGGAAATGCATCCATATTCGACTTAAGGTTTCATTCACATATAACGTAACGTAAAATAATCCTATTTAACAACCACGTAACAACTTTTGAATGGGGAATGTTAAATTTTCGTATAGAGCGTAACACAGGGGTAGACCCCCTCCCCTCCCCCAGCGTTCCGTAATATGAATAGGAATAGAGAAAAATGAAAGTTCTGGTGAAACACACGGAGTATCTGCCTTGAAAAACGGATGGATAAGAAGTAGCTGTGAGAAATCCTAATAAATTCTTGAAAAATTGCAGCAAAATTCTTAAGCACATACTTTTCTAAAAGGTTGGCAAAAGAATAAGACAATTATCTAGAAGCTCAGCCAAAATATAAATGAAGTTTCTCAAAAAATGCCTCGTAGTTTCGTCCACTTTTGGCGTTTCCTCATATTTTTTTTTATTAACGGCAATTTTTTTACCGAAATTTTATCACAATCTTGTTATGTATTACTGTTTACACCCCAAATCACGAATAGATCAAACTTAATGGTGATTCTGAAGAAATTGTGCATTTTTTTTTAATATCCTCGAGTATTTTTTTGGCTGGCTTCAAGTAGTTTTGCACAAAAGTTTTTTTTATTGTTTCTTGGAATGCGGTGGTCATATGGAAATATTGTCTGAGAACAAATTCTACACGATTGATTGACCTGGTAATATGTTGGGGTCAATATAGCTCAGACAGTCACACTGAACGTGCACTATGCTAACGTGGTACAAAATTTCTAACATCTTAGGAAGGTTGAGCCTTATAAAAATATAAGACATTTTTCAATGTTTTTTTTACAAAGAATAATCCAAAAATATAAATATTAATGTAGAGATAATAGGGGTGCTCAGTTTTACAGTTTCTGACAGAATGATCTTTATTTCCGTTATTTCAAAAGTCATGGCCTGCTTACAATCATCTAAGTCTGTTAAGTCCGTCCGAGTACAGTAATATTATATATTTACTACAATTCGGCCATCCTGATCTCCGCGATGCACAGTGGCCGGAAGCCGGACAAAACCTCAAAAATCGACTTCAATATTTTATTTTTCTAATATTTTTCTTCCATTATAGATACTCCAACTAAGAAAACCCCAAATTTTCAATTCATTTGGTCGAAAATTGAGTCTTGTGGATCTTTTCAAAGTTGAAGTTTTATGTGCCACAATATGAGTATTTATTGTCTTTATTCTATGAGCTTCCTTCATGAGTTCGTTGTAAACGTTAGGAAGACTTGAATAATGTGACAATATTTTTTTGTGTTTTTGGGTATGAATAACCATTACTTTTCAGGGATTGTTTGGAATTCAAACACAAAATTATTATGTTTTTAGAATATGCAAACATATTGACTTTTATAGAATTTTGGAGAAAAACTTCCTATTAAAGAGATCCAGTACTTGTTTAGGAAACATCAGAAAACGACGCCGTATCCCGGATCTGACGTGCAATTTTGTCTAGTTTTTGGCTATATAGGTCACTGTTTGCGCATTTTTGCGCTAAGCGCGAAAAAAAAAAATCTGTCATGTCACAATGGAGCCGCATGGTTGTGGAGGAAGTGATATTGTTTGAAGTTTAAATTTTATCTTAACATAGTTTAAGCTTCAGAATACTAACAATTAAGTTTATTTTTCATTCATGTAAGAGACTTTCTCCAAGTCAGGTGGTTAAAAGGGGGGGTGTTTATCTGATAATGTTTTTTTATTATTTTTTTTTAAATATTAGTTTATTTTTTGACAGAAAAAAACACAAGAAGGTGGGTGCTCCAGTTAAAAACAGTAAGCTGGAGAGGAAAGGAGTGATGAGTAAGTATGAATAAGCATTTATTTACTTAGACACTACCTACATGCTGCTTCACCAGATACAACTAACTCTTTTAACGTTCAAAATAAAAGAAAGACAAAAACAACGGTGAACAACATATAAAAATAACTACAAACCATTGCTCATTGATTTTTTTAACTGGTCGTTTCTTCGATTCATCTTAATCGTTAGAATTGCTCAACAACCTTGGAAGCAATCTCTTCACGAACTTCTATCGAAGTTTCAATATAATAATAATAAGACACAAATTCGTCGACATCTACGCGTTTCTTTTCTACACGCACGTCGCTACAGTTCAAAGCAACAATCATCTATAAAATATAAAAGGAATTCACTAAACGGCGTAAAACGCTACGTTAAATATTTTTCTGCGCGATCACCAAGGCAATGTTTGAATATTTTAATCGCAATTTTATGAAACGAACATTTTACGCTCTTCAGTGAAACCCCTTATATTGGTTTTTTAAACATGAAGTGTTATTGTATGTTATTCATGCGGTTTCGTTAAACACATTTCTACTGAACGACACACAGAGTGATAAAGATTTTGAAAATATTTGCTGGAGCTCTACTGTTCATCAATGTGATCCCCGATCTCTGATGATCGTTTATCAAAAACTCCCTTCAATATTGCGAATATGAATTGCCAAATCTTTATAGATAGACTTGTTTCGGTTGCTTCGACAAGTGATAGCAGAGATCGATGTACCTTACAACCCAAACTCGGAAGAGCATATATGAAGTTGTTGAAACGAGATTGATAAAAAGCAGTTCAAATTTTACGCAGTTCACTATATTAGGCTATCTGACCCCATAACGATTGAATTAACACACCTCCGTGAACCCACCGTAAAATGTCACGTGGTCTACAGGGCAGTACCTGAGAATAGACCACGTCTTGTCAGCCAACATTGTTGTGTATCTGAATTGATCCATTGAAAGAAAACGTAGGTAAACGATTTTTTCTAATGATTTATGTAGTTTTGAAGATTTTGGACCACCCTAACAGCAACAAATTCACAATTACAGTTTATTTCAATACCACTACATGATTTAAGAACGCTCAAATTAAAAGGTTAATCAAAATCTACGTTCAGAAAGCACATCGTAATAGCTTATTATCGATTATTTTTACATGCTTTCCATAATCAGCAGCTTTCAAAATTTTGAACCACCCTAATATAGTAAAATCAAAATATATAAAAATCCCATATCAGAAATAGATTTAGGGAACTAAAATCATCATAACCTGTGAATTTTAGCAATTTCGGTTAACATTTGAGGTTTTGTCCGACTTTTGTATGGACGCCCGCCACTGTGCGATGTCCTCATCGATACCATTTTGGTCTACGTCACTGTGCACCCATTTTCTCATATTTTGCGGAGAACAAACCGATTCAAAAGGAACACTTGAAACTTGCAGTCCATCTATATCGGATACAACATATCTTTGATTTGGCAAAACTTTTTTAATAGTATATGGTCCTTTGAACTTTGGAGATAATTTATGAGACTCAATTGGCTTCTTTAGCGGTGTTGAGATAATTCCATATTCTGAATCTGCATGCAAAACTGAGCCGAAATCCAAATTTTCATGAATTTTGGTGCCCGGGAACCTATTTAAAAATCCGTTTGAAGTTTGTATGGGAGCGATTTGTCGGATCACCCCTCATCGCATTTTGTACTGGGTGGAGCTGTCAAACAGTTACCCAGCTGTCAAAAGGTGATTTTAAAAAAATCTCTTTTAAATTGATTTTAGGTATCAAAATAAAGTTCTAAAAATCTGAAAAAAATCATAGTGGCTCAGAAAAAGGTGCTCTTTCGTATAAAATCAAAAAATCGATACATTTTTCTTAATTTAAAAACCCAATTGTTTTTAATACTATAAAATCGCCTATCTTATAATCAGGACATTTTAATCTTTTCTTGTCCGTGATGCTCTTATTATAATTTTGAACTTCTAAATTCTTTCGACGAGCATTTTCACGAATGCATTGTATATTTTGAGCAGGAATAGCAGGTTGATTGTTTTGAATAAAACTTTCAATGTTATGTTTTTCTATGTCTGAAGATTTTTGCTGAACTCCGAAAAGCAAAACACTAGGATAGTTATTAATCGACCTATGGTAAGTGTTATTGAATACATACTCAATCTTTGGTAACAGTTTATCCCATTTCAACGAATTTTCACTACACATTTTTGCAAGCATTGGGGTGAGAGTTTTGTTGATACGTTCAACTTGTCCATTTGCCTCTGGTGTTCTTACAGCAGTTTTAATATGTTCTATGTTATTCTTCTTTATAAATTCATCGAATTTTTCTGATGTAAAACACGTGCCTCTATCAGAAATAATCTTATTCGGTTTACTATAATATTGTATATAACTATCAAGATGATTGATAACCTCTTCTGAACCTGTAGATCTAGTAGCATAAAATTTTGTATATTTTGTAAAAGCATCAACTATGACCAAAATGAATTTAGATTTATTCGACGATGCTAGCTTTATTGGCCCATAGTGGTCTATGTGTAATGTATCAAATGGTTGACTTCCCTTATCAACTATTTTAAGAAATCCCTCTTTTTTATTAGTTGGACTGTAAAAAATACAAGTAAGGCAATTTTTTATATAGCTTTTGACAATCTTTTTCATACTACTAAACCGACTAAACCAATACATTTTTTTAAGTTCATGAATTGTTTTATCAATTCCTATATGCCCACAGTTATCATGATATAATCGTATAACGTTGTCTATCATAGACTTCGGAACGACTAATAAATTTTTATTCTGTTCTTTTCTGAATAACACACCATTAATTAGACTAAAATTTGGAAAACTCGATCTCTCTAATAGTTGTTTTATGTTCAAAATCTTACCATCTTGTTCTTGTGCAACTACTATATTATGTTCTATATCCGAAGTATCAAACAATCCTATAGTTTCAACTTCATGATTATCAATTTCAACAGATTCTTTTATTTTTGAAACAATATTTGATTCATGGTTGGATTTTGAACTCATATCTATCCTACTTAGAGCATCAACATGTCGCATTTTACTTTCTTCCCTATACTCCAAATCAAAATTGTAATTTTCCAAAAACATTGCCCATCTACTAATTTTAGGATTAATATCTTTTTTAGACAATGTTTTGACAAGAGCACTACAATCAGTGAAAATTTTGAAATGAGAACCGGCCAAATAAACATGAAATCTTTTTATAGCGTGAACTACAGCTAGTGTTTCTAACTCAAAACTATGGAGCTTTGCTTCAAATTCATCTGTTTTTTTACTGAAAAAACTAATGGGATGAAAGTTACAATCAGCTTGTTTTTGAAGTAACATTGCTCCAAAACCATATGAGCTGGCATCGCAATGTAGCTGAGTTTCAGCATGGGGGTCAAAAATAGCCAAAATTGGGGAAGTTATTAGTTTTTGTTTTAGAAGAAGAAAAGATTCCTTTTGTTCCCTTTCAAAAATGAATACTGCATCTTTTTTAATTAAATTATAAAGCGGTCTAGCTAATATTGCAAAATTCTTAATGAACTTTCGAAAATAACTAGTTAATCCAAGAAAACGCTGCACATCTTTACAATTTTTTGGTTCGGGAAAATTAGAAATACTCTCTATATGAGTTTTGTTTGGTTTACGACCTTGTTCGTTCACAGTATACCCTAAATAATCAATTTCTCGAAATAAAAATTTACATTTTTCCAAATTTAACTCTAACAAGTTTTTGCTTAAAATGGTCAAGACTTCCTGCAAGATATCCAAATGCTCTTCAAAACTTTCACTTATTATAAGAATATCGTCAATATAAATACAAACTTTACCCTCATCAATCAAATGTTTAAAAATTTTGTTCACAAAACGTTGAAAAACTGCCGGTGCATTGCATAAACCAAATGGAACTCTAACATATTCATACTGTCCTCGATGAGTTACAAAAGAAGTATATTTTGTTGACATGGCATGTTGATGTTTTGGGAAAATTGGCGTTATATGTGAGAGAAATAATGTAATCGTTATAATTTTATTCTTCTTTAGAATTCAATATTTGTCAAAATTTTCTTTAACACCATTTAATTGAACTACACTATTCTTTACACAACTTTATTACGTAGTTTTATTTTACACGATTTTTTACACCATTTTCTCGAAATTTCGCGATTAGCTTTTGGGGAAGATTCTTGGATTTTTGGATTTCTGATTGCTACTATTTCATACGGGACTCAAATTTCTACCAGAGATCTTTTTTATCATCCTAGTTACCCTGTAAAAACTTGAAAACGATCCGATAAAAAAGTATTGAAATAGTAGTTTACGCAACAAGGTGCAGAATGAAGATTTCTACAGCACGAGTCGTACATTTATCCAACGAGGCTTGGTGAGGTAGATAATTACGACGAGTGCTGTAAAAATCGAGTTCTGCAACGAGTTGCGTACAACGATTTTTGCAATTTCATAAATTACCGGTTGAAGATAGTTTTTAACAAAACTTTTTCATCAAACTGCATACTGATGTTCATAGCCATGTTTAGGAATGTCTGATCATAGCAGGTTATACCGTGCAGTTGTCACAATTTTTCAAAACTGCGTCCAGAAAGCATCAAGAAGATGATCATAACCGAAAACAGTGCTGTAATGGTTCATTACGCAACGCAAATCAGTGCTGTAATGTACCATTCCCGCACTGCTGATTTAGTCGTTCCCACACTTTTTCTGGCAGATTTGCGTGAGGTAAAACAGCCTATAACGATGATAAATAGCAAAAACTTCTTTACACGATATTTTCCACTCGGATCAATCAATCGCGTAAAAACAGAATTTAGTGTATCCTGATACCTAGATATCTGCGAGCAACCGAAAATATTTCCAGTAGAAATACACACACGACCAGTGGAGCGGTGTAATGGTTTAAACCCGCGACGATCACGCCGAGGACTTGGGATAAAATCCCACTCACTCCCGACATACTCTCAAAAAATTTGAGCTCTTCCTTTGGAAGGGAAGTAAAGACATGGGTCTCGAGATTAAGTCCGGGCTAAAAATCTAGTGAATAAAAAAAAATTGAAAAAATTAAATTAAAAAAAACAACAACACGAACAACGCTGATAGCTCTTTTCATATTGAGGATACCAGTCTATTCGAAATTCTAGAAATTATTATCATTTTGGGAGGATAAAATTTAAAAAAAGCGCTGCAATTCTAATAAAAAAAATTAGATGAGCATTCCTCCCTAGATTCCTTGCCGTTTTCCATTCCATAATACTTGTCATGAAATGTCTGAGAAAGATCTTGATCAAGCAGTTTAAAGTAATACAAGCATGGATTGATCAGTACCTTAGTATTATTATTTATCTTTTTTATTATCGGTATTTCTGCTCCTCCAAAATAGTACCTTTTACACTTTCATGTTCGATCTTACCAACACCTGGCTGAAATTTTACAACATATTGTTCCACCAAAATTGTCCGATACCAAATCTGCTAAGAATAGGGATATAAAGCCTTGTAAAATTGTAATAATTTTCAAAATTTCACTAAGCATAATCAAAACTTTGTTAATATTTTCGCCAGAACTACTCCGAAAGTATCAGTAAACATGTCCGTTCAAAACAAATTCATCAAGAATTGCAAAATAGATGCGGCTATATAGTAAAACGGTTTCGAACTCATATTTTAATTGAAAAAACTGCCTAAAACTGATGAGAAATCCGTCAAAGCTGCTATGTACAGGTTTGAACGTTTATCAACAATATATTAATGCTTCACAAGTTATTAAAACATAGGTACTTTTTGAACGCTTCATTAGTTCTCATGGATGGACACTTTTTGGATCTTTCTAAAAAAAATGTATTTTTCTTTACGTCTATGTCATTAAATTTTCGTTTTGATATCCAAAGATTTTCTACTTTTGTTCTCAAGATATCTCTAATTAGATATATTAGAGCCTATTTGGGTTGAAGGAAGAACACATTTAGTAATTTTTGTGAGATATTGTAAATTTGACTTATTTTCCTCTACATGGGTGAAAATGTCAAACCGGTATAACTTTATTCGCCGTGAGAAAATATTACATTCGCGTCAAGTATCAATATATTGTTGATAAACGTTCAAAATTTCATTCAATTCGGTTTACTCGTTTCGGAGATATGACAGTTTTGAAATTGAATAACAACCTTGGGTAATAATTGAGATTTGCCTACCACGCACCCACTCATCGTTGATAGTCGAGTAGGACATGGCCAGAGAAGGTTCTGCATCAAAGAATGCAGTTTTAGGAGCATTAATGTTAGGGGCCGTCCATATACCACGTGGACAACTTAGAGGGGGGAGGGGGTTTGAGAAATGTCCATGCTTGTCCATGGGGAGGGGGGTAGGGGTCTACCAAATGTCCACGTGGACAGCAATCATTTAAGAAATTAAAAGAATTCATCAACGAAAGAAATTTTGCTGTATTATTGACTTGATTTTCCTTTAAAATAGTTCCCTATTAGATTTTTCAAAAACATTACTTGTTTTAGTTGGCAACGATAATTTCCAAAATGAAGTCACAGCTTTACATACTAATTTTTATTTACTGTAACAAAATTTCTTGAAAAATTATCAGAATTACAAATTACCTACCAAAAATACTAAGCAAAATTCTGGAGTTTCAAAAATGTAGATCCTTACAGATCCATCATACCAATTTTAAAAAGTACTTCGAAGGTTTATAATATCAGTAGAAACTTTAAATTCATGATATTTTATGAAACTCAACATATCTATACATGAAAAAGATGGATAAATTATTAGTGAAATTAGTTGAGTTTCATTAAATATCATTAATTGACCACACGGATTGATATACTGAAGACTTTACCCTTAAGTCAAGTCGTTTAAATTCATGTCAAGATACTTTGCAAGTTTACAACAAAATGTTGTCTTGTAATTTCTTCTAAAACTTGAGATACTTTATGAGATACTGCAGTGCACTGTACTGCTATTTTGGTGGTTGTGGTTGCTTGACAATTTTGATGTGGTCATTTCAGTACTTAGTCTAGATTGATTTTCTTGCAATCGTTTTAATTTCTTCCCCGAGCCTAGCAATCTCATTAATGTAATAATATAGTTTCCAATATACATATAAACATAGTCACACTAAAGACGGATTGAACCGTGCAAAAATCATGCTGATCGGTTCATCCGTTCGAGAATTTTGTTGCCTCAAAGATACATCAAACAAACATATAGATAGAGTAAAGTCAAAATCATATCACTATGAGTGAGTTTTGGAATTATGGTCTTTCAAAATCTTACTAATTCTTGTTTTTCTTAGCAAATTCTTAATTTAAAAAAAAATAAAAAATAAACTGTCATAGTGTTCTAAATATCGTAGAATAAAAGTCATCTAAAAATATGAGACAACCATGGATTAAACAAACTTCAGGGACATGGAAAGCCATGTTGACATGCGTTGCCGAAAATCATAAGATTAAACCTTACAGTCGATCGATCACCAGTTTACTTAATTGATAATTCTGTAATACGAAAGCTATGGAATATTTGTAATACAAAAAAATATGAACATGTTAAATGTAGGGCATAATTCTCTGAAATAAAAAAAAACTTAAAAAATAAAAATAAAAAAAAACTTTTTTTTATAGATTTTTTTTTCTCTGAAGTCCACGTGGACATTAGGGGAGGGGGGTAGGGGTCAGTGAAAAGTCCACGCTTGTCCACGGGGAGGGGGGAGGGGGTCAAAAACCACGATTTTTCTGTCCACGTGGTATATGGACGGCCCCTTATGGTTTGCAAACGGTGCTAAAAATGTGATTTTGATATCTAACTTCAACCGCATCCAGCTCATTTTAGAAGCTCAAGCTGAAAATATGGTATATGAAAAACTTGTGCGGCTAGACCAATTCTACAAGAAAGTCACGGAAAACCGTTTAAGGTAAATATCACCGACTACCTGCGAAAAATGCAAATTGATATTCACCATGAATATCATGAGGATTGATATTTACCATAAATATTCAAAAAAGATCTTTTTTCCGTGACATTCTTGTAGAACTGGTCTAGCCGCACAAGTTTTTCATATACCTTATTCTCAGGTTGAGCTTCTAAAATGAGCTGGATGTGGTTGAATTTAGATATGACGAAATGACATTTTCATCACTGCTTGTAAACAATTATTAATTCAACGAATGTACGACAGAAAAAAAAATCGCATTCAAACAGAAAACGTTTAGAACATTTCTGCTTCAATATGTTCAATATTAAATTCCTAAATTCATTCAACATATGAACTTTATCTAAATCTATTTCAGCATGACGATGCCTCCATATTAGAACGTCAGCTTGTCACAAATTATATCCACATGATGTATTTCCACATTCCACAACACCCATCATCAAAACCAACAAACCGTAATGCAATTAATCCGTCACCAAACAAAAAGATTGTCATAAAATATAACGCATACCTCCCGCGACAAGCACTGCCGCAATTAACAGTAATGATCTCATGGTTCCGCTTCTGCTGCTAATCGCCTTCCGTTCCTCTAGAACTCCTGCTCACTTTATCCACTGAAAAATTCCTCCGCAACTTCTCTCGATCCACTCCAACGCCGCCGGTCGGTCTCAATTCACTCTCGCACACACACCTCTCGTTATCCCACTTGGGAAAACTATCCACCCCGATAAGATTGCCCCGCTGAGAAAATGCACCGACCAGCCAGCTATGCTTCCGTATTCTTCCACTATTAATTAGATTCTAAACTATTCGTATACGCAATAGCAAGCACTAATCACTACTGCTGTTCGGTGTGTCGTTCGCCACCAGTTTTCTTAGAGTCGTCTGCTCCGTCGTCCGTCGTCGTCGTCGTCCGATCTTCACTTTTGCACTACAACCGTCAAACTGATCCGCCGATCGGGTCCGACCAATCATTTAAATACGTTATCAGCAGCAGCGCGGAGCCGCACACTCCACATGAAGAGAAGCGAAAAATCACAACCAGCTAGGAAACCGAAACACCGAAAACGGATGGAGAATCGGCCCAACAACAACGCAGCGGCGGCGGTGTACGTAGGAGTGACTGGATCGATATTGTGGCGAAATGTGAGCCACGTACTTGTGACGTAGTATGTTTAATTATGTAGTTAGGTTATTTTTATTATTCTGAATGAATTTTGGATAACAGGCTTTCACAACAATCTACTTATAAGTCCTCGATATCTATCGCAATTATGTATTTGGTAATGATTACTTGGATACATTCAATTGTACCTATTTGATTAGGTAATCCAATTACTGTTTCTTCAACGTATATCTGTAATTTTCTGTACTTTTCCATTACAAATAATTCTTGCTAGATGTATTATCAGGAGAATATGCGACATTTACATTCTCACTGATGAACTATCTAGTTTTATTTTTTATGCATGTCATGTTTTCCTGTATAATTTATTTTTTTTGATGAACATAATTTTGACAGAACATGGTTTTCCGATGATAAAATTGTATTTTTTTTTCACAGTTTTGATGTGAGGGAGGATGGACGGATGCTTCTACCATTCGAATGAAGTTTATAAAAAAAAAGAAAACAATTTACACTCATATGCAATTTAAAAATCTCATAAAGTTGAAAAAAATAACATGTAATGAATAACCATAAAGATAACATGTTGATAAAACATATGGATTTACAAAGCAAACTGAATCATTTACATAAAAATATAAACTAAAACATTTTAAAACATTTAAACATGCACATAATAAAAGAAATGGTAGAAGCAAACATCAAACCAATAATGAGTAGGTATTCTACTTTTTTTGTAGAGTTTTGATGTCAGGGAGGATTGGCGGATGCTTCTACCATTCGAATTAAGTTTATATGCAATTAAAAACTCTCATAATGTTTTAAACATATTAATTTAAACATCCAAACCTTCAGAATGTTCTATGTAATTTATGGATATCATAGTATTCAAACTTAAACTTTGATCTGGTTGTTTCTAGAAAGAAATATTTGATCTTAGCGGGCTCAATATTTGATATAATTTGCACTATTGTTGCGTTTTGTTTTATTGTTTTCTACTTATAAACGTTTTATTTCAGGAGGATTCAGGTAAATCTACCATTTCTTATAAAAGGATGCAGGTGAATCTATAATTTTTCCCTTTCTATTTCAGATTAAAAATCGAACAACCAAAAAGGATCAAATTCGGAAAGGAACCAGACATCAACCAAAATATGTTGTGCACCTGAACGTTGACCAAACGTTTCCTTTGAACTTTACCCTTCCACTAACACCCAAATTCCCGTGACGCCTACGAATGAAAGAATGTAGAGGTCTCTATGTACTTTCATAGGTGTCCAACTAATCTTCCTTTCCCATCCCTCAGCTGTTGCAAGGACGTGGCCAGGACAGTACTTGACCGTTGGAGGATTGTGTCAATCTTGTCTAAGAGTCAGAGATTAGTCCCAAATCTTTGTGCTTTGGTAACGGACAGGTGCTTTCAGCAAAACGATACTGGTGATCAGCAGAGTTTACTGAATAAATCAGCAAAAGCTCGGTAAAATTCAGCAAAATGTTGCTGAAACCCTCAATCGATTTTTGGTATGTGGGTCGACTCCAGAGGCACGTTCTTTTTTATTTGGGAAATTTGTGCCATCGCCATGAATACGAGCCTGTTCATCATTAACCTGAGGGAGAGGGAAGGGAGAATTAAGGGATGGGATTGGGAAAAGCAAGGTAAGGGAATAGGATGGACATAATCGCATAAGCGTACCACAACAAGTTTAAACAGCGCCCTGAAAAGGGCAAAGCGTAAAGGTTGCCTATAGCTACTTACCAGAACGGGATCAGACTGAAAATTCAGGCTTCTTAAGTCAGTTTCGCTTAATCAAGTGTTTACCGAGTACTAGGAAACACAGTTGCGTAAACATTTCCTAATCGCTGCCAGACGTAATGCCAAGAAAAAATGTCGGTTTTTGAGCATTTGATAAATCCAATTGGAAATCATTAAGGATGAACAGAATTTTGGGAAATGGCTTAGCAGTCTTGGAGGAAATTGAAAACTAGTTGTTTAAATCTTTCCCGACGTTTCGATTCGTTTGGGGTCTTGAAAACCCTTGAAAAAGATCCCAAACGGATCGAAACGTCGGGAAAGATTTAAACAACTAGTTTTCAATTTCCTCCAAGACTGCTAAGCCATCTCCCAAAGTTCTATATCAAAACAGTCGAAACCCGATAAGATGAACAGAATACCCATGCGGCTTCCAATATGGGATAATTATACACATCGTAGTTGCTACTCCGTGATTGACCAGAACAACCGAAGTTGCACAGAGATCCAATGAATTGTGCTTGGGATTAGCTACACACTTTCAATGTGCACATCTCGAGAGTTCAATATTTTAAAGTCAATAACGGCGCCGTCCACGTCTTTACGGTTATCGGGGAAGGGGAAGGAATGTTAGTTCGACAACCGTTGTTACTAGAAACCGTGGAATCCACAGCATCCCCACAGTTGTCTCGGGAAGGAGTATTTGCTAGTAGGGCAGGGTAGGGTAAGATGTGGATCTTGGAGCCACCTTTGGTAAGTGATATGATCCACTAGTTATATGAAAATACACGACACGGTCTTCATCCCGATCATGGCTTATTTGGTCGCAATAGTAAGGGTTATGCACATACGTCAACGATCCTTCTATACTAAATGCGTCACCGTATTGATCGTTTACACACCGTAAAAACCGACTTTCCCACGAAAGTTATCGCGCGCTTCTTATTTCGCATTCAATATACACGTCCCCATATCCCTACCGAGAAAACCGACCGACTCACGGAAATAGTCGCGCGTTTCACACAGTATTGAACTTAGGGCCGATTTCTTCACCTCGGCTTAACCGGTAAGCCAGGCTTACCCATACAGTTAAACCTGGTTTAACGCTTAAGCCGAAGAAATCGCCCCTTAGAGTATACGGAGTATAAACTTTCAAGCTTAAGTATATCCTGCAGGATGCAAAGAGCTCGCACCGATGAGGGTAGAGCGGAGCAAAGTAAGGCCTGCAGAGCGGCTAAACTAGCACTGAACAAAGAGATTAAGGCGCGTAAGCGGGCGTGCTTCGAAAACCTCTGCCAGGCAGCCAACACGACCCCTTGAGATGAACCTACGGAGTATAGTCATGGCCCAAACGAAGGGTGCGTCAGCACCCCCAGAACTATCCCTCGAGATTGCTGCACAAGATCGTGGAAACACTGTTCCCGCACCACGATATCAGACCATGAGCCCCCGTCCCCTATGACAAAAGTTGCCAAAACGAGGTCGTCCCGGTAAAGAACGACGAGCTCATCGCAATAGCGAGGTCGCTTAAGTTGAACAAGGCTCCACACAGTACGATCTGTAAATTTCTGACGAACTGAATGTAACAAATTGACCTCCATCGTGTTCGATAGAAATTTATGTGTGATCTGAAAATTACACTGCTGATTGTTGAGAGAAAAGTTTTAATTATAGCACCGACTTTTCAGAGAAATTAAAAAAAATCTTTATACGAGAATCGAACTCAGATCTTCCGAGTGAGAGTTCACGCCTAACAGCTGTCTCACCAAGCTGTAGAGAGAGCAATCAAAGTTAAACATGTTCCACCATAAAGGAACAAACTGTTGTACCGCTTCGGCCACAGAGAGCGAGAGAGCAGTCTCCGCAGCGAGGCAGACGATTGAGCGTAACTGTCCTCGTTTACGTTACTGCATGTAAATTTCAAACGGATATGTCTCAATAAATGTAAACAGTACGCATGATTGGCTGATTACTGAGCGGACAGTATCATCTCTCGGTAAATGGCTGTAATTTTGTAGCTTCTGCTATAATTTTCAGTCGCCGCTTAACTTACGTGCTGTTTAATTTTCATTATTTCTTTCTGTGCAGGCCTGGACGGTATCCTGAGAGTAGCCATCATGTTTAGAATGGCTATGCAGATGTGCTTAGAAAGAGGTAAAGATTGGTTCTATTTACTGCCCAAACCCGGGACCCGTCGGCACATAGACCTTATCTGCCTTCTGGGCATCGCCGGGAAACTTTTGGAATAGATTATTCTGTCGAGGCTAATGGTCTTTACCGAGAAACCCGATGACTCTGGCCTCTCGGATTTGACTTCCGGATGGGTCTCGCTCGACGGTAGACGCAAAACGGCCGAGATAGCGCTCCAAAAGAAGCGAACGGTCGTCACGCTGGACGTAAAGAATGCGTTCAACAGCGTCAGCTGGGGTGCCTTCGAATGCGTCCTAGGAGCCCCGATTAGCTTATGTTGGATACTGGAGAGCTACTTCCAGAATAGGGTGCTAATCTATGACACTGAAGAAGGCGAGAGGAAAAACGTGGTATACGGCAAGTCGATGGAGGAAGTGGAACCGACAGCAACGCACGCAATTGGCATAGTGGAGGACTGAATGAGGTCGAGACAGTTGGCACTCGCGCACCACAAACCGGAGGTGGGCACATACTGAAGTAATCAGCGCGACAGTATAGCGATCTCTACCCAAGTAACAATCTTGATTCTATTTGATTTTTTTTTGTTTTTATGATAGTTTTATCGAAGCATTACATATTCTAGTTGATCTTATCGGAGATTCAGCTGAGCACAACTATTCTTCAACAATATGTGGTTTTAAAAACACCTCCAAGAATACTTGGGATTCAGTCCATAAAACCATAAACACAACAAGAACTATTGAACTTATTATCAGTCTTATGAGGCTCTCGTAGTTATCTTCGATCAACCATTCTTGAGCAAGAGTAACTGTTCTCGAGTGAGAACAGTTTGGTTAGCAGAAAAATGAAAAAAAAAACTTGAGCATCAGATTATATTTGTCATCTATCCTTTATTGCTACCAACCAGGAAAATGCGTCCCGAAAACCTACCTTAATACTGTGCAGTGTCAAGCTCCTCCGTATCCGGCATCCGAAAAGATATCGGTTTGGTCATTTGACGTCGATTCCCGTGTAATCGGTGATCAATTCATCCGACTACATTTTGTTGTCGACATAATGAAAATCAATTTCTTACCTGACCGGAGGAACGTTGCACTGCATTGTGTCAAGAAGGGTTGTGAGACAGGTTCTCCCGATGGACAGCGATCCTGGGCTGTAGAAGAAATTTGTAAAATGAGGGAGCCCAGTTTTTGATTGCCAGCTCACATTTATAACACACAATCCATCGCGGTGTGGTGGAATTATTTGTTTGTTTACAATTTGGCATCTAGATTTATGACGTTCTCGGCGGAGTTTGCATAAATCTGCAATAAGAAAGCCATAAATCGGTGTACTCTTGAGTAACACTTCCTCAACTTGATCAAGTTGAAATAAATTTAAGACGTTTTTTTGGCGCTTTTGGTGAAGAACGTTATAAATCTGAGGACTCTTGAGTTACACTTTTTACTTTTGATTGAGTTGAAAGTTATTTAAGACGATCTTATGGTGATGTTTATTAAAACCACCGATAATTAATGACGACTTCGTGGATTTCAATGGAAGCCATATTGAGAAAACTCATGAATAATGTTCTCGTGATTTGAAATAGTTATTTTAAAGATTCTCCCATTGCATTATTATCGAAGCGCGTTGCAATTTTTGGAAGTATCTCACAACATATATACGATAAATTTCGCGTGGCAGTTAACACTCTTGTTATACTTCGGAAGTATTCCCATTTTATGTTAGGAACTAATCCCAATAATAATGTTGTATCATTGATTTTCATGAAGTTTTTCCCCGAGTTACTTTTAATTTTCCTGCAACATAAAAGCTGCAGCAGCAACAGAAGCTGTCAGAAGCAGTCAATTTTATTATCGTTTTATGGTACACTCGAAGTGCTCTACAAGGAGGTACCAATTCGTCTACAGGACGACTTGGGAAGTACAACAGGTTTTAAGATAATCTTAAAATGAGTTCTCCAAGACTACCTTAGGATGGGCCTTTTTCATCTTATGGCGGGTTTATGATTGTTTTGACGTATTTATGAAGAGTAATTTGGTTTATGCTTGGTTTTAAAGAATAAGTGTTGAAGAATTCTTCAAAAGCATTATATAATTAATTTTGTTACTTGGGTATATACTACATGGTCGAATGCGCTAGTGGTCAATCGAAACCTGAAGCGACTCGAGAGGCTGATGTGCCTTAAGGCGGTCAGTGAATACTACACGGTTTCAAAGGACGCGTAATGCGTGCTGGCGGGCATGATGCCCATATCAACAGTGGTGGCCTCTCTGGTGGCAGAGGACGAAGAGTGCTTCAAGCGACGCGACATAAGAGGCGCAAGACGGCTTGCCAGAACATTGTCTATGTTGAAGTTGCAGAAGGAATGGGATTCCTTCAGCAAGACTTAAGACACTTAGGCTCATACCGAGCGTGTCTGAATGGCAAGCAGGCCCCATGGTGAAGTGAACTTTCATTTGGCACATATTCTGTCAGGCCATAGGTGCTTTAGATGGTATCTGCACAGATTCTGGCATGCAGCGAGCCTGCAAGAAAATGGCGTGCCGACCAACAGGAAGTTCAGTTCGCCCCCCCCCCCTTCCCCCTTATGGGCGTACCGTGAAGGTAAGGAAGAAAGTGAATGTTTTTAGTGGAACAACCGCCTCTTGGGTACCTGATCAGCATTCTATAAAAAATGTTCCGATTTCATCATGCAAAAAGTATGATGGAATAAATAATAAAATGTTGATTCGAATTAGAAGTGGGGACGGTACTTACAACCAAGAATCAGGCCCAGTTACCCCTATGTGCAGCATGGCAGCAGCGCCAGGCGGTAATTCCAACAGCATCCATACTAACTCACTTAACACCGCAGCATTACTTAGTATTCCACCGTCGTGGTTGATTCCTGCAAATATAATACCTCGGTACCGGCTATGTATTCGATCGATCGCCGATTCCTCGAACGAACCCGTGCGTACACGGATGATCGATCCACGGGAACGAAAACAAAAAAAAAATCACCGCCCAGAGAAGAAAGAGCGCGCAAAAATGGGCAACATTAGACCATTATCAGCAGCACGATTAGCGGCGAATATTTAGATAGAGCAGGAAGTTCAGAAGAATGGAAGAAGTCTGTTTCCTTTTGGAACTCTTCGAGATTATTTCTGCGAAAGCGTGCTTTGTGGTAGAATAATTTGAAATTGGACGTATGTTGATTGATCAGTGATTCAGTGGAGACGCACGGTATCTAGATCAGCGAAATATCATCGGTGAATTCTCACCACTTGTAACCATAGCAAGTTGATTAGCAACACGGGTGGTCTTGCAATCCGCCCATAATTGGTTCGACAAAGTCTCAACATACCGACTAATCTGATTCGCAACACAGATAGGATGTTGACATTGTTGACTTTATCAGCTTCCAAGTATTACACTTTGATTTGTAAACAAATAAACTCCGCTGTGTTTGTCTCCATAGGCGCTGCTTCAGGTCAATACTGTAGAGCAGAGTTATGATGCACAGTTCGATTGTTGTTGTGAAATCGTTTGATTAGATTTTGATTCCATGGAATATATTTACCTACTTAAGGATGTTTCCTTCCGGTAGTCGGTTTCGCAAAATAAGGGCGCGACAACAGCACCAAGCCTGGGACAGAAAAACACATTTCACTCCTGTACTCTTTTTGGGTTCCATTTTAGTCTCCAACCAACCATACAAAATTTCAGCTCGATCGGATGAACTATGTTTTAGCGCCAGTCTAAGTTTTCATACAATTTACTATGGGGAAGATTAAAGAAAAATTAAAGGAAATCGAATGAAAATTTTAGATGACGGGCGCTAAAATATAGTTTCTCCGATCGAGCTGCAATTTCGCCCAGTAGATATGGAATCAAAATGAAACTCAAAAAGTATAGAGGAGTGAAATGCGTTTTTCTGTCACAGGTCAATGGTTCAGTTGTCTCGCCCTTATCTCATCATATCGTGAAAATATACAGGAACAAGAATGTTTCCGATTAATTTCCATGAAACCCTGTCTCATGTTAAAGGGGTATTACTTGCAAAACTTTTCGACCTTGAATCAACGATACCAACGATAATATCAATCTTTAGGATAAACTAAAAGCTGGCCTGTACCCTTAATACCCGTATATGAGGTAAACTACAGCATATTGCGTTAAGCGTATTGAGTATTTTCAAAGAATGGCCACAGATATTCCTTCAAGAACTTCTCGCAAATTCCCCCAGTTCACACGAATTCCTCCAGGAGTTCCCCGAAAACTGCTTCAGGAATTTCCAAACAATTTCTCCAGAAGTCCCCGAGAATTTTCTTCGAGTTCCCAGTGATTTTCTCCTGAATTTTCCCATTTTTTTTTTTCAAGGAATACCACGGGAATTTCTCCAGAAGTCCCCGTGAATTCTTCAAGGAATTTCCCGGAAATCCCTTCATGGCTTCCTCATAAATACCTCGGGAAATCCTTTAAAAACTTCCCAGGAATTCCTACAGCATTTGATGTAGAACCCTTCCAGTATTTCCCTGCGAATTTCTACAAATTTTACTTTAGGAGCTCAAATAATAATGCATGATTCCCTTCAGGATTTCTTTGGGATATTCTGAGGTTGGTCGAAAATTTCAAGTTCCTTGAAAATTCCCCGGAAATTTCTTCAGAGTTCCTCGGGTATTCCTCCAAGAGTTCCTTGGAAATATCTTCAGGAGTTCCTCGATAATTTCTCCAGGAGTTCATTGCGAATTCCTCAAGGAAAGCCATCAAGAATTTCTCGGAAATTTATCCCGATGTTCTTCGGAAATTCCTGCAAGAGTTCCTCGGAAAGTCCTACAAAGTCCCACAGAAAGGAGTCTCCCGAGAACTCCTTCAGGAGTGCCTCGAGAATTGATCCAGCAGTTCCGCAGGAATTTCTCTAGGAGGTCCTCGGGAATGCCTCCAGGAGTGCTTCGGGCATTCCTCCAGTAGTTATTCGGGAATTCCTACTGGAGTTCCTCGGGAATTCCTCCAGCAGCTCCTCGGAAATTTCTCGAGAATCCCTCCCAAAAATTTCCGGGTATATTTCCAGGAGTTCCTCGGAAATCCCACTTGGAGTTCCTCAGCAATTAATTCAGATGTTCCTTATGAAATCCTCCAGGAGTTTCTTGGGCATTTCCTCCATGAGTTCCAGGGGAAATTCTTTTGGAGTTCCTTGATGATTCTCCAGGAGTTTCAAAGGAATTTTTAAATAAAAAATTTCTCAGGAATTTCTCGGAAATTCCCCCAGAATTTCATTAGGAATATCTCTAAGGAATCCTTCAAGAGTTTCTTGGGAATTTTGCCAGGTGTTCCTTGGAAATTCCTGTAAATAAATCAGATGTTCAAATTTTGTAGTAGGCCAGATACTATACGCATCTCACCGCGTTCCAAAACTATGTCAATTGATTCAATTTTTCTACTTATTCGTTTATTTAGAAAGCTCGGGCGCCACATCGGCACAACTGACCGAAATCATTTGTTGATTTTTTTACATTGATTTTACATTTTACTTTTTTTTCACTGCCTTAAATACTAGGGTTAATTTATGAAGCCGAAGTACTCGTGACTGTTTCAAGGTTAGGGATTACCGTCTACTCCCGTTGGTTTGAACGACACCTCATGCAAACCAACGGAACTCATTTTTTTAATTTGAACTTTTAGTAACCCTGTGGACATCGCAAAAAAAACGACGACAACATTTTTTGATGTTTTGTTTTGATTATGAGTTCCGTTTCACCCCGTTCCATGAGCAAAATGACATTTGAAACTTTTTTAGTTTGAACGATGTGCAGATTAGCGGGGATCAAATTAAAAAGTGTTCAGATTAGATGCGGTCAAACCAACGAGGGTAGACGGTACAAAAATATTAAATTTGTGAATGAGGGATTTAGGGGACTCAAACTAAATTATTTGCTAACTTATACTAGAAAACATTTATGGGACAAAATGGCCTGATCTGTAACGGAACAAAAAAGGGACAATCTGTAGACTACGACAGGAAGAGGACAAACAGGAGCAACAAAACCAAATAGCGGACAACTTTAACATGCAACGTACAACATCAAACTCTGACATCAACACACTTCAAGAACTGTTAAATATGATTCATTTATTCCAAATTAAGGCCTGCCAACACTTCTTTAACGCGCTTCTGTTGTTTTCCTCGGACCCGGAGATTTGCAGATCAGATCTGACCTCACGATACTCATCGCATCCCTATACGACATGTTCGATATCCTGCTAAGCTACGCCGCAGACACAGAGATTGCTTTCCGAGAGCTCGATACGGAAGGTATGTGCGTTCAACAAATAGTGGTTGGACATCAGCCGACACATTAACGAATGAGAGTCCGCTTTCTCATTGCCCGGAATCGATCAATGTGATGGGACAAAAACTATGGTGATGGTGTATGAGCGTTTGGACAAAGCACTCAAGACTTGGTGTATTCCATTCACGAAGTACGCTGAGTGCTTCATCAGTTTCATTGACCGAACAGCCTCCAGAGAGCTTGAACTGTCGGTAAAATTGAAGTAGTGCTCAGTTTGAAGAGTGCCAATGTACTTTAAGGTATAATATATATGTAGCTGCTAGCTCCACAACGTATACAGAGCAGGGTTTTGAAGCATGAAGGTAGTGCTATGAAATTCATCGTGGACAGTGGACACCGAAACCAGTCGAACCATCGGTTTTTGAACCATCTGTGACATGCCCGAACTTACTTGCAAAAATTTGTGGAATACCTACTGAAAAAAGATTCTGGTATACCGGTAGATGATTGATTCAAAATTGGCTGAGTTATAGCAGAAAAGTGCCCAAAATAGAAGCTCTGCCGAAATGGTTCCGCTTCCCTCAATGAATATTACAGCATTGAAGCTGCTATACCAAAGGCTGCTATCAATAGGTGTTTCAGCGTGTCAAAAAGATATCCAAACCCAACCAAATAAATAAAAAAAAACAAATACATAAGTAAATAAAAGTGGAGCGGACCTGGTGTGATGGTTACAACACTTGACTATCACGCTGAGGACCTGGGATCGAATCCCACTTCCGACAAACTCACAAAATGTGAGTTCTTCCTTCGGAAGGGAAGTAAAGCGTAGTTCCCGAGATGAACTAGCCTTGGGCTAAAAATCTCGTTAATACAGATAAAAAAGTAAATACAAAATAAATAATTGTTCAAAAAAGGAATTAAAAAGAAATCAATAATTGAATAAATATTCGAATAAACAAAAAAAAACCTCGCAGACCAAATTTTAGTAACCTCTTAAAACCTTCCTCTTCGCTCGTAAACTTTTGTCCATATCATTTGAAAATTTATATGGATCATAGACTGTTGCCTGGCCACTTCTTTATGCCTCGAAAATTCAATGTAATTTATGAACGTCCCCTAAAATGTATAACGAGCCTCTCCACTTCCCAATTACGACATATTCAGACGCGACAGTATCATTCAAACAAGCCCTCGACACTGTTTGCTGACCCGTGCATAATTATCGGAAACAATGTCAGCCAAACACATTTCATCTCGTTTCATAAATCATCTGTCGAGGCACTTACCACTTTGGAACGACAACGATTTGGCATCGGTGAAGTAGGTATCCAACCGCCGCCGCCGCCCATTAAAAAGTCGGAAATCCTTGCTTCGCGCTAATATTTGCACGATCATCCGCAGTCGGAATTCCCACCGTTCCAGCTATCCAACGATTCATACGATCCACCGACACCGTTCGCAGGCAGCACGCTGAACGCGACATCGTTGTCGTTGTCTTCGCCGTTGTAAGCGGCCGGCCGCCGGCAAACAATAATATTTACATGCTCATATTTACGCCCCTTCCTCTGGCATACTCGCGCTGGCTCTCTTGGCCACCAAGCGTCTCCATTATCATTCGCACCTCTTTTTTGCACACAAGAATTTTAATGGCTCATTGTTGTTTCATTCAAAGCCGTGATTCTTTTGGCGGTTTGGTGCTTTACCATCGTGGTAAGCATCGAAGCATAATCAGTTCGACGACAATGACGTCAACGAGTCTGTCTTCCGAAGAGAAATAAGCATGTTTAATAAACAATAACAGAAATCGAAATTGATTGGCTCATCACGATGACGATTTAGCGCATTATTCATGCTTGCTGAGGAGGGAAAAATCCCACTTTGCGGTTTCGTGGAAATCATTCGCAGTAGGGTAGCTTTTATGGCGATCTCCTCGGCAGGTATTCGCTAGAAATCACAATTTGACTAGTGCAGTGATCATCTTTGTGGACAATAGTCATATGGAGGAATTACAGCAGGGGACCTGCAGCAACAGGTGTCAAGTGATTATTGATTAGCTGAAGCGGCAGGTTGATAGATACGATTAAGGCGAATCCGGATGGGATGAAATTAGTTGATGTCAATGATATAAAGCTGTTGGTACCGTCTCGATAGTTTATTCCATCTTGAATTTATAAACTTCTGTTGTTCATAGGTGTAGTTTGTTTGTTTTCTAAACTTAAACTTTGGTATTGCTGTATATATGTGTGTCTACCTTCTTGGCTTCATATCATTTCACCTTAACGTACACTGTTGTGCAACGCAAAAAAAAAACATGCAAAAATCAATCATTTCAAGTGAGAGTCGCTCGGCCGGCATGATGTATAGGTACCGACCGCCAACGTGCACTTATCATTGGTGAGAATAAATAAAAATGCTAATAAAAGTGCGAAATGGTCGAACGACCCAGTGGTAAATTGTAATTGATTATGGACACCGGCGGTTTGGTCATATAGTAACAGTTGCGTTGTGTCTCAAAACAACCTTGAAACAAAACGAGAGTTTGTTTTCAGTTGGGTTTTATTTGGGAAGCTTGAGAAATTAATGACACTGTAAAGTTCTATTTATTGCAACCACAGATATGGCAATCGATTGTTTAACTTTGTTACGTAAGGTTTGCAAAAGAAAAACATTATTATGTCGGTTATTGGTTATATTTGCAACAAATTTTGATGTCAAATATTCATTTTTCTTTCTTTCTTTCTTCATTCTAGATTCTTTCATGTGTTTACACATGATAATTCCATATTGATAATCCAAATGAGAAAAAAAATAACATAATAAGAGGTTCACTAAACAGATTGAATTATTGCATAAGCCATGATTATCTGATGATTGAAATGTTTCATGAAACTGTGAATTATATAATCAAGGATTGCCGTGGCGGTCGGGACGTTTAACCAGTATACAATTTATCAGCGGCTTACGCTGTTTAGTGAATTCCCCTATTATTTTATTGCTTTAATACTCTGCGGCTTGTGGAGCTTGGAATTATTGTGGACAAGCGGGTGCCCCCAGGAAGTAACTGGTGTTTATCTTTTGACGTTCGCCAAGTGATGACGCGACGACCGTTTGCACGCCTACTAGATTGCTTGATGTGTATTTGGCAGACCATGTGCTACCAGTGTTCAACGGAAGGCTAGTCGAACAACAATGCACATTCAATACCACACATCCTCCCTCTTCTCAGGAATGAATATAGTAACAGAAGCTTTCAAGCTCCGATACTACATCGTTTTCAATTTCATTTCGTTAATTTTAAACATCAGTCTTTGCCGCAGTTGTTCATGTTTTTATGTTGTTGCTGTTTTGTTCAATTTGTATTAGCAGAATCCATAATCGATGAGCACTGAGCGGTAATATTGTCGAACCGCCACTAAGCCGGACATCGCACAACTGAGTCACGACACCACTCTGTTCGAGATTTTTTTTTCTGATCATGGTAGAAGTTGTGTGCATCCTTCGCATTTTATTCAGCAACACGGATGATTCATCACGTTGAACTTGCAAAGCTTAGATACTAAACAAATATTAAATTTTGCTATTTATGACTACATACCAAATCAAAATGTGCAATACGAGTCTCACAGTTCTTCCCTTAGATGTATCTTCTGCATGTATTATTCTTAAACTGCAGCATCTTCTACAAATGCCATACCATCTATTCCCTTCAGTCAGATTCTAATGGAACAACAATTATACAACAAACAAAAAAGTAGAAGTTCCAACGTCATCCGGACACACTGTAGACTCTTTTTACCGTCCCCATGAGACAGAATTTCTTACGAAAGTAAGGGTGCGGTCATCCAGACACGCTGTGGACTGTTTTTACTGTCGCCATGAGACAGAGTTTCTTATAAAAGTAAGGGTGCGGTCATCCGGACACGCTGTGGACTGTTTTTACTGTCGCCATGAGACAGAGTTTCTTACAAAAGTAAGGATGCGGTCATCCGGACGCGCTGTGGACTGATTTTACTGTCACCATGAGACAGAGTTTCTTACAAAAGTAAGGGTGCGGTCATCCGGACGCGCTGTGGACTGTTTTTACTGTCGCCATGAGACAGAGTTTCTTACAAAAGTAAGGATGCGGTCATCCGGACGCGCTGTGGACTGATTTTACTGTCGCCATGAGACAGAGTTTCTTACAAAAGTAAGGGTGCGGTCATCCGGACACGCTGTGGACTGATTTTACTGTCACCATGAGACAGAGTTTCTTACAAAAGTAAGGATGCGGTCATCTGGACGCGCTGTGGACTGATTTTACTGTCGCCATGAGACAGAGTTTCTTACAAAAGTAAGGGTGCGGTCATCCGGATGCGCTGTGGACTCTTTTTACCGTCCCCATGAGACAGAATTTCTTACGAAAGTAAGGGTGCGGTCATCCAGACACGCTGTGGACTGTTTTTACTGTCGCCATGAGACAGAGTTTCTTATAAAAGTAAGGGTGCGGTCATCCGGACACGCTGTGGACTGTTTTTACTGTCGCCATGAGACAGAGTTTCTTACAAAAGTAAGGGTGCGGTCATCCGGACACGCTGTGGACTGATTTTACTGTCGCCATGAGACAGAGTTTCTTACAAAAGTAAGGATGCGGTCATCCGGACGCGCTGTGGACTGATTTTACTGTCGCCATGAGACAGAGTTTCTTACAAAAGTAAGGGTGCGGTCATCCGGACACGCTGTGGACTGATTTTACTGTCACCATGAGACAGAGTTTCTTACAAAAGTAAGGATGCGGTCATCCGGACGCGCTGTGGACTGATTTTACTGTCGCCATGAGACAGAGTTTCTTACAAAAGTAAGGGTGCGGTCATCCGGACGCGCTGTGGACTCTTTTTACCGTCCCCATGAGACAGAATTTCTTACGAAAGTAAGGGTGCGGTCATCCAGACACGCTGTGGACTGTTTTTACTGTCGCCATGAGACAGAGTTTCTTATAAAAGTAAGGATGCGGTCATCCGGACGCGCTGTGGACTGATTTTACTGTCACCATGAGACAGAGTTTCTTACAAAAGTAAGGATGCGGTCATCCGGACGCGCTGTGGACTGATTTTACTGTCGCCATGAGACAGAGTTTCTTACAAAAGTAAGGGTGCGGTCATCCGGACACGCTGTGGACTGATTTTACTGTTGCCATGGGACAGAGTTTCTTACAAAAGTAAGGATGCGGTCATCCGGACGAGCTGTGGACTGATTTTACTGTCACCATGAGACAGAGTTTCTTACAAAAGTAAGGGTGCGGTCATCCGGACGCGCTGTGCACTGTTTTTACTGTCGCCATGAGACAGAGTTTCTTACAAAAGTAAGGATGCGGTCATCCGGACGCGCTGTGGACTGATTTTACTGTCGCCATGAGACAGAGTTTCTTACAAAAGTAAGGATGCGGTCATCCGGACGCGCTGTGGACTGATTTTACTGTCACCATGAGACAGAGTTTCTTACAAAAGTAAGGGTGCGGTCATCCGGACGCGCTGTGCACTGTTTTTACTGTCGCCATGAGACAGAGTTTCTTACAAAAGTAAGGATGCGGTCATCCGGACGCGCTGTGGACTGATTTTACTGTCACCATGAGACAGAGTTTCTTACAAAAGTAAGGGTGCGGTCATCCGGACGCGCTGTGCACTGTTTTTACTGTCGCCATGAGACAGAGTTTCTTACAAAAGTAAGGATGCGGTCATCCGGACGCGCTGTGGACTGATTTTACTGTCGCCATGAGACAGAGTTTCTTACAAAAGTAAGGGTGCGGTCATCCGGACACGCTGTGGACTGATTTTACTGTTGCCATGGGACAGAGTTTCTTACAAAATAAGGGTGCGGTCATCCGGACGCGCTGTGGACTGTTTTTACTGTCGCCATGAGACAGAGTTTCTTATAAAAGTAAGGGTGCGGTCATCCGGACACGCTGTGGACTGTTTTTACTGTCGCCATGAGACAGAGTTTCTTACAAAAGTAAGGGTGCGGTCATCCGGACACGCTGTGGACTGATTTTACTGTCGCCATGAGACAGAGTTTCTTACAAAAGTAAGGGTGCGGTCATCCGGACACGCTGTGGACTGATTTTACTGTCGCCATGAGACAGAGTTTCTTACAAAAGTAAGGATGCGGTCATCCGGACGCGCTGTGGACTGATTTTACTGTCGCCATGAGACAGAGTTTCTTACAAAAGTAAGGGTGCGGTCATCCGGACACGCTGTGGACTGATTTTACTGTCACCATGAGACAGAGTTTCTTACAAAAGTAAGGATGCGGTCATCCGGACGCGCTGTGGACTGATTTTACTGTCGCCATGAGACAGAGTTTCTTACAAAAGTAAGGGTGCGGTCATCCGGACGCGCTGTGGACTCTTTTTACCGTCCCCATGAGACAGAATTTCTTACGAAAGTAAGGGTGCGGTCATCCAGACACGCTGTGGACTGTTTTTACTGTCGCCATGAGACAGAGTTTCTTATAAAAGTAAGGATGCGGTCATCCGGACGCGCTGTGGACTGATTTTACTGTCACCATGAGACAGAGTTTCTTACAAAAGTAAGGATGCGGTCATCCGGACGCGCTGTGGACTGATTTTACTGTCGCCATGAGACAGAGTTTCTTACAAAAGTAAGGGTGCGGTCATCCGGACACGCTGTGGACTGATTTTACTGTTGCCATGGGACAGAGTTTCTTACAAAATAAGGGTGCGGTCATCCGGACACGCTGTGGACTGTTTTTACTGTCGCCATGAGACAGAGTTTCTTACAAAAGTAAGGATGCGGTCATCCGGACGCGCTGTGGACTGATTTTACTGTCACCATGAGACAGAGTTTCTTACAAAAGTAAGGGTGCGGTCATCCGGACGCGCTGTGCACTGTTTTTACTGTCGCCATGAGACAGAGTTTCTTACAAAAGTAAGGATGCGGTCATCCGGACGCGCTGTGGACTGATTTTACTGTCGCCATGAGACAGAGTTTCTTACAAAAGTAAGGGTGCGGTCATCCGGACACGCTGTGGACTGATTTTACTGTTGCCATGGGACAGAGTTTCTTACAAAATAAGGGTGCGGTCATCCGGACGCGCTGTGGACTGTTTTTACTGTCGCCATGAGACAGAGTTTCTTACAAAAGTAAGGGTGCGGTCATCCGGACACGCTGTGGACTGTTTTTACTGTCGCCATGAGACAGAGTTTCTTACAAAAGTAAGGGTGCGGTCATCCGGACACGCTGTGGACTGTTTTTACTGTCGCCATGAGACAGAGTTTCTTACGAAAGTAAGGGTGTGGTCATCCGGACACGCTGTGGACTGTTTTTACTGTCGCCATGAGACAGAGTATCTTACAAAAGTAAGGATGCGGTCATCCGTACACGCTGTGGACTGTTTTTACTGTCGCCATGAGACAGAGTTTCTCACAAAAGTAAGGATGTGGTCATCCGGACGCGCTGTGTACTGAATTTCAAACCAAAGTTTTTTTTTAACTGCCTGTTTTGCTGATTTCGCATTACTAAACATGGTCACGCAACCAAGACTGTCATTAACAGTTCAATTATGAAAAATGAGCTGTAAACAGAGCGTTCATGATTAACACAAATTTTAATCATGATTAATCATTGATGATTAAAATTCCAATTTTGGTGATTATTGATTATGATTAATGATTAATTTGATTTTTCGGATGATTAAAGATTATGATTAATGATTAAAATTGGTTTTATCTGTGATTATTGATTATGATTAATGATTAAAAATGGCTCATTGATTGAAAATCATGATTAATCATGATTAATCAATCACAAAAAAACTGGAAATGATTAAAGTATATTTATTGTTTAACATGTTTTTGAAGTTTCAAAAGTAAAAGGTAACTCTGTCCAGGAGATTTTTGAAAAAAGAATCAAAAATTATATTATTTAGAACATCATTTGAACCAATTTAAATTGGATCATATATTTTATATGATGAATCATTTTTGGAGATGATTGATTAATGATTGATTAATATTTTTTCTTATGATTATGATTTCTGATTAATGATTAGATTGCAAAAACAGTGTGATTAAGATTAATGATTAATGATTAAATGAGATTTTTTTTGTGATTATGATTAATGATTTTGATTAATCTTAATCATTAATCATTAATCATGATTAAATTTATGATTAATCATTAACGCTCTGGCTGTAAAACCGCTACGCTTCTTACGTTAGAATAAATACATCGCGATATACTGATATACACTATGTACATGGCAGTTGCCTCTACCAAACTACAAACATTTCAACTTCATACCAACTTTCCAACTTCCCGGACATTTTTCATAAGCAATATAAATCAAATGCATGAGGAAAACAATCATACTCGTGAACAACTGAAGAGTAGCGCGATACGAGTAAAATAACACTCAGCCAAACACTCAGCTGACTTTTGGGACCATAATGTTTCGATGTGTAGGATTTTTTTTTTTACTCGCAAGATGCGTCATGTTCGTGGTCATGATGAAACCTTTTCCATTACTGCATGAATGTCAATCAGATTTTAGTTATATAGTGGGTTTAGAAAATCCACTTCGACAGCATGAACATTATAGGGGCAGTCAAATTGTCGAAAATATATCCACATTTTTTATACTGATTTTCAGTTATTTATTCATATTTAGTAAAAAAACAACTATTGCAACTACTGCACTCTGCTCACCCAAAATATCAAATAAAGACACAGTTTGATACGTATGTAAATGAAACCGCTTTTTTGAAACTCATACACTGAATCGCTGGCCCTGCAGTAAATATCAAATAAACAGGAAATCTCCCGAAGTTAGTGACACTACAACCCGAGCAGGAGAAAATATCTGAGGAATAACAAACTCAGGTATGGAAAACCGAATACCTACAACCTGAATGAGGTATTAAGAAGCCCTGCATAAGAGGTAAAATACCTAAAATAATAACTGATGTGTTTCCTGTGCATAACACGCGAATAATGACTTCAGGTATGGTAATACCTAAATAATAATCGGTGATTTTTCCATAATTGAATAATACCTCAATCAGTCCTCAAAACCAAAATAATAACTCGTTGAGGTATTCTATCAATACTTACAAAATACCAAAATAAGTTATTTTCAATACCTGGACAACCGACCAATACCTGGTTTAGGTATGATACCTGACTTTGGTATGCTCCAGTTATGTGTCAGTTATTCATTCCTGCTCGGGAATGACTCCTATAAAAAGTTTTAATTTGTTTTTTTATGTCGTGTTCAATCGCACAGTCATGTTTAATTATTGCAATATTTTATCCTAAAACAAATTTCTGTCGCATTCATCTCGACAGGACAACAGACGCAACGTAAGTCGTACAACTATTTTCTTTACTGTCGTAAATCGCTTGTAGGTACATACACATACTTACAGAACTGATTCAACTGATAAGCAAATCAAATGTTGTCATGGAAAAACGCAGAAATGCGTAGAAAACTACAATTCCGAATGAAACTCTCTGCGTAAAACATGCATGCAAGATCTTCTCTTAAGAAAAAAATCGCAAAACCAGATTTTCAAATCTTTTGTTTAAGAATTCACATAAACGCCATTTTTTGCATCGAAATCATGCATGAGGTGAATGTTTTGCTTGCTCTTTGTCAAGTTTTTTTTTTATTTTTGATACTGTCTTTTGGCACGGCTAAGACCTATGCAGATCCATCTCGACAGTTTTGGTGTTTTAATAACAAAAATGTTGGTTTCTTGTCTTTATTCTACTACAAAATATTGACAATTATCTCAAACCAGAACAAATAGTTCGATTTTCACGCCACAATGCTTTTGAGCGATCTAGGATGGTAATCTCTAGTGCATACATATGATCAAACTACACAATGTTATTTTACATTGCTAAGCGTACCTTGAAGCGATTTTAGGCAGGCTAAGCATCGCATAAATGACCACTCTGCGGGACCCAAAAGTATATAAATCAAGCACACTTTTTGTAATGATTCAACCGACAATAAAACATTCGTTTAAGGCCGCACGGGACGACGTGTAATTTTTGCTATCTTGCCTCTCTTTCTAACAATTTGCCTCGCGATTTTGAAGAAGGAAATGTCAATTTCTACTGCACTGACGTAGCTGAAACTTTAGTCGATTGTGCACCGAAAGTGAGCAAATCAACGATCAAATTTCTAGTCGAAAATATGAAGTAGAAGTTGAAATTTGCATCTTTTTAACAACAGAGCAATGGTGGACGATTCAGCCACCGTCCCGTCCGGCCTTAAGGAGAGCAATCTCTAGACAGTTATCTAAACTCACCACTGCCTAGGCAGTGTGCTCTAGACATCCGATCTTCCGGAACACTTTACATTTTCACTCACTTTTTTTTCACACTCACGGCAGGAAAACTAAACCACACTAAAACAAACGAGCACTGTCATCCGGGTCTGCACCCGCTTGCCATCATCCAGAAGATTCACTATTCTCCTGGCAGGATCGCCAAATGTGGAGCTTGGAATTATTGTGGACAAGCGGGTGCCCCCTGGAAGTAACTGGTGTTTATCTTTTGACGTTCGCCAAGTGATGACGCGACGACCGTTTGCACGCCTACTAGATTGCTTGATGTGTATTTGGCAGACCATGTGCTACCAGTGTTCAACGGAAGGCTAGTCGAACAACAATGCACATTCAATACCACACACGGCTCTACCACGTCGATCTTGTTCAACGCGCACTAGATCATGCTACATCTGGTCCACTCACCGTTCTCTCCACGTCCCACACCTTCTTATACCACCCCAGCAGGTTTGCAGAGTTGTTGCCAAGTATTCTCCCAGCGCGCCATGTCCATTGTCCATCGGATTCTTCCAGCTTTAGACACTCTTTGAATGCTGGGTTCGCAGAAGAGTACAGCAAGCTCGTGGCAAGCATGGGAATCTCTCATTCTATTTTTGCGTTTTCCTCTCACTATCACGCACAATTTGAAGCGAATGAGTGCGCTGATGTCCAAGCCAAGTGAATTCTTTCGACTTTCGTTGCTCATTATTTTTATTCGCCGAGCACTAAGATATACAAGAAACACTAGAAACGACGGCTGAATGAATCGCTACTGAATCTGTGTTCCAATGGCGGCAACATTCGATTCCCGGTCGGTCCAGGAACTTTTCGTAAAGAAAACTTTCTTGGGCATTAACCCTCGAGCAGTCGCGTCCTTGACTACCTGCAGCGACGCTGCGCTCACGCTGTGTACTACATGCGTGCATTTTTCATGGTGCGTGTACTCAGTCCACGACGTGACTGCTCCCGGGTTGAGTATCTTCGTACCTGTCATACGATATTTATACACATGCAAAACAGTCATTCATTGGTAGAGCCAGTTCTCAGTTAATAACTGTGGAAATGCAAAACTGAAAAGCAGGCTTTGTCCTAGTTGGAAGAAGAAAAAAAAGAAGCCAATCCGAGTCGGACGAGAAAGCATCCGGTTTCATTTATTTGGTTCATTATTAAATTTATGATAATACTTAGACACCAATTTGCCGTCATAATCTGTACTCGGTTTCGCTGCAGAGCTATGAACACTTGGTCCGCCCTTCGTGCTCTCTGCGCTCCTTGTCTTCTTGTACCAACCGGATGATTAGCAAACACCAACTTTGCAGCGCTGTTATTTGGCATTCTCGCAACATGCCCTGCCCTTTGTATCCGTCCATCTTCAGCCTCTTCAGGATTTTGAGTTCACCTGCTCGTTGTCGCCAACGGTCGTCGAAACAAAAATTGCGGCAGGGCTCTCAAAGCAAATCCGAATGAAATTTTAAAATATGTATAATTTTAAATTACAATATAATTTTCCCAAAATTACTACCTTGATACTTGATGGGCTACAACTCGTAGCGGTGAGTCTAAGACGAATGAAGCATTCGCCTTCACTAATGGGCTCAGTTCTGCGGTCGGTCCCTTTCAGTCGAAACCAATTACCCCTTCCTGGTTCTCTTCTGAATATGGTTTTAGTCTGTTGTTTTTGCGGTACACAACCTGCCGTATTTTATTCGCTTTACTATATCCATCTCTTCATATACTTTATGTACAATTCACAGCTCATGGGGCGCCGTCAGATGTCGTCTGACGTCTACGACGTCGTCTGTATCCTTGAAATTGAACGAGAATCTGCCACACGGTGTACATCTGATCCATTGTGGCTCGGCCCTCTCGAAAATCTGCCTGGTATTCGCCGACGAAGGACTCCTCAAACGGCCTTTGTCTGTTAACCCTCTAATACCCAAATTTTTGATTTGGATCTAAATATCATTTCTCGTCATCTAAAATCGATTTAAACATGTTTTGGAAGATGATTCTTTTTAATGCTCGATTTCATGAATTTCGGTTTTTTATTTTTCTAATTTTTATTTTTGAACATCCCTACAATTTTTTATTTTTCCTGGAAGCCTTTTTGGGGTACGGATTTTTTGAGATGAAAACATTTTTGAATTTTATGATTATTGTTGAAATATGTTTATTTTAAATTTTTTTAATGGAAAATTTTATTTTCCGTGTAGTTTTAAGGAAAATAATTTTAGAGTGTATTCGACCCCCTTAAACTATTAAACAAGGATAGAATGATTTGGGAAAAATTTGAAATATTTTTTTTTATCTGTATTAACGAGATTTTTGACCCTAGGCTAGTTCATCTCGGGACCCACGCTTTACTTCCCTTCCGAAGGAAGAGCTCACATTTTGCGAGTTTGTCGGGAGTGGGATTCGATCCCAGGTCCTCGGCGTGATAGTCAAGTGTTCTAACCATCACACCAGGTCCGCTCCAAAATTTAAAATATGTTAATTGTACCGATTCAATACAAAATTAACAATGACTTCTAAAAGGTGACTAAAACATCAATTTTTCAATGATTTTTAAAAAATGTAAATACGCTTTAAAATACACCAAAAACCATTTTGAGATATACAAAACAGTCCTAAATAATATCAGCCAAAAATATAAAAATTTTAATTTTCCACGAAACAAAAATTACAAAAATGCTCAAACTATACCCCGTCTAAAGGCGGGGTTGGGTATTAGAGAGTTAAACTCCATATTCCGGCTAAAATTGTGTTCGCTGAATTGAAAAATGTTATTCTTCTGTCTTTAGAGTACCCAGACAACCAGTAACGTATAATATGTTGCATAAGATGCTAAAATGGATGTCATATGCGTACATGCCTCTATTTAGGCGCATGTAAAATGTACGCATATCGCCTCCACTTTAACATCCTATGAAACATCTTATACGATCACTGTTTGACTGGGTAGATACAGCTACTCACTAGTGTGTTGGAAAAATTGAGCCGGTATTTTGACCTTCCCAGCATCCTTGTTGTTCTTCAGTCCTATAACAGCCGTCTTGACCTAGTCTAGCGTTGAAAATAGTTTGTCCGTCGTCAACAATTTGTAATCTATTAGTCGCTTTTCCATTCCTACCATTCAACAATGACTCGAAGTTCTCTTTCCACTTGGCAGTGACCATTTTATTGTCTGTCAGCAAGATTCCTTCACGATCGTTGCACATGACGAGAGAAGTCGCTGTCAGTTTTGTAATTACACAAAAGTTTCAGATGTTCTTTCTTCCAACATCCGGCGTCTGGCAACATTATTTTCTTTCGTTATTCTCTGGAACTCCTCGCTGAAACACCCGTTCCTATGTGATTTATCCGCTCGTCAAGCTTCTGGTGATAGCTATCGTACCGTCTGTTGAAAACCTTGGATGTTGAAATGATATCTGATTCACGAAAATGGTTAATAACTGAGCTCGAAACCTACGAGATAGTGATCTGAGTTGGGACCCCTAAAAGTTCTAACATCAATGCCATCTAAGAAGTGTCATCTGATTCACGAAAATGGTTAATAACTGAGCTCGAAACCTACGAGATAGTGATCTGAGTTGGGACCCCTAAAAGTTCTAACATCAATGCCATCTAAGAAGTGTCATTCATCTATCACATGGTTGCAAACTCCGTCGTCTTTGTAAATCCAGGTGAGCTTGCAGATACTGAGCTTGCAGAGTGGCTGAACTTTCGTGCAGTGATGGCTGCGTAGTGGGACATTACATTTTACCTAATTACAAACGTTATCAATCCTGTAATGTCCACTGACATTTGTAACAATCTCTTCCGATGCATTGAAATCAACGTAAGCGTCAACATTTATGCCTAAAATTGAACTCTAAAAAATGTTTTATATGCTCAACTAAAATTTGACGAAACGGGCACTTATACCCCCTTTGCATCTGAGTTCCTCATGTACCACAGAATTGTTGAAAGAATTCGGTATGATATTGCCAAAGAAACCCTCGAGCAAAATTGCAAAGGATTTGTCGATGAAAATTCCAAAGAAATTTATGTGTAAAATTGCTAAAAAAAAATTACGATGGCAAATTCGGGAAGAGCCGCCGAAAAAGCTCTCGAAGGAATTCTAACAAAATACTAAAGGAGTGAAAAGAAAAACAACCTGACCAATTTTCAATGAGATTTCAAAAGAAACTGCGATGGAAAAAAAACGAACTAATTTCCAAAGAAATTGTCGAAAAATTTGCAACAATATTCTTTTCTAAAAATTCTAAAGAAACTTTTAGAACATCGCCTAAAACGTTTGGAAAATAAAACGAAGAAATTCGTGAAGGCAAAAGGTTATTGCAACCATAACAAATTGCAAATGCTCCATAGAAAATCAAAAAGCGCTCCATAAAGAATGAACATATGTTCCATGAAAATGTGCAATGTCACCCATAAATAATTGAAAACGTTCCATACTTAATAAAAAATGTACCGGTAAAACATAAAATACTGAAATGCTCCATAATAAAATACAAATGCTCCATAAAAAAATAAAATTGTACCCATAGAAAATTGAATATTGCTCCATAGAAAAATTAAATTGCACCATAAAAAATTGAAATTGCACCATAGAAAATAGACAAATGCTCCATAAGTATTATCAAACTGCACCACATAAAATGCAATTTGCTCCATAAAAAATTGAAAATTCTCCATAACTTTAAACATTTGCACCACTAAAGCAGTGCATTGTAAAGCAATTCAGCCCTGTCGAATTAAATTATGAGAATATGCTATCTATGGACGATTTTCAATTTTTCATGGAGCAATTCGTGTTTTCTATGGTGCAGTTTGATAATACTTATGGAGAATTCATCTATTTTTATAGTGCAATTTCAATTTTTTATGGTGCAATTTAATTTTTCTATGGAGCAATATTCAATTTTCTATGGGTACAATTTTATTTTTTTATGGAGCATTTGCATTTTTCTATGGAGCATTTGTATTTTATTATGGAGCATTTCAGTAATATTTATTGGTGCAAAATTTCACTTTTAATGAGAAAATTTTATGTTTTACCGGTACATTTTTTATTAAGTATGGAACGTTTTCAATTATTTATGGGTGACATTGCACATTTTCATGGAACATATGTTCATTCTTTATGGAGCGCTTTTCGATTTTCTATGGAGCGTTTTTATTTGTTTATGGGTGCAATAAATAGGCTGCCATTCGTGAATAAATTGCTTATTACTCTTCTGTATGGCTCTAAGTTCTCACAGGAACTTGGCCTGTCCCTATTCAAATCAGTGTTCTTTGAGCACTTCCACAGTTATTAATTGAAGGACCTTCTTTGCCTGCCATTGCATGAATCACAATGTATATTGTGATGCCAGCACAATGACACACTATGTCCGGGGAGTCAAAAAAATGTTCCCGCCCTGAGCGGAAATCGAAAACCACCGTCTTCGGATTGGCGATCCATATCCTCAACCACTAGGCTAACTAGAGACCCTCAGTTCCTTATGTAACTTCCGAAGAACTTTCCACACAATTTCCTGCCAGAACAAATCGTAGAAATTTCTGAATTTCAAATGGCCCTTGAGGAATGGCCTATGAAATAACTTGAACAATTTTAAATCTGCAAACGAAAAGCAATTCCAAAAAAATGCAAAAACAAAAAAAAAATCCTGAAAACATTTTGAAAATAATTACCGAAAGATCTTCCATAGAAGTTGGTGACGTATTTCCTAAAAATGCCTATTGAAAATTCCTAAGGAACTTACAAAAAAATGTCAAATGCCAAATGATGTGCAGATGAAATTTCCAAAAGAATCACGGAAAGAATTCCCTAAGCAAATGCCGTAAAAGTACTAAAGAAGTGTCTGCGAACGAATTGCTGAAGAAGAAAAAGTCGAAATAAGCGCCAAAGTGAGATTTTAAATTATGGCTTATGATTATGGTTCATCTTCTAATTTTCTATAAAATTGAAAATTTAACATGAGTGGTTCAACTACACAACTCGTCTTGCCAGTTTTTCGTCGTGAATGGTTGTAAAACGCGATAGGCGAAAAAAAGTATAAGCCAGAACACAACTGAGTAAAAATTGTTTTTTTTTTATTACCATATGAACGTTATCGCATAAATGCCGATGAGTGCTTCTGAATCACGCAAGTCGCGAAAAGTTCAGGGTTAATGGAAAAGTTGTGAATGAACTTGCTAGTACCTATTTACGCATTGGTTTGTTCCAGTGCAGTTTTTTAAATTATTTGTTATAACCTTTCGTTTTAAATTACACAGCGAAACAAAAATTAACTATTGATGTGTCTCAAGAGCAACCTGATGTGTCTCCGACGGATTCTGAGCCGCGGAATCCGGGCTCAGATTTGCTTCAGCACGTCACATTTTTGAGCTATACCTCAATTTATAAGGCAAAATATGCGATTTTGGGCTTTTTAGTACAAGCCATTAAGCAAGGATTTTTTTTAATAAATCAAAGGGTAAATTGGTCAATTAACATCTAAATTAACGACTCATGTAAATATGTCTGTTTACAAAGTCGAATTTGATAGTTTTAAGTGATTTATGTTACGTACCGTAATCCGGGGTCAAATTGATCACTTTAAAACAACTTTTGCGGATAACATCAGTGCCTGTTTAAATATTGCCAAAAGAATTTCTGTAAAACCAGTACCCAGTGGATCTCCATGGAACCATGTGACAGAATTTTGTTCAACAAATTTAAACATTCAGTTAAATAACTTCAAATATCAAAATATTGGAAATGCCACTTTGGGGCGAAATTGATCAGTTGGAAAGGAAAATTTCCTTCACCGCTTAATTTTGCTTTTCTAAAACCGAATAACGCGTCTAAAATCTTACAACTAGTGAATTGAATACTTTAAATGCAAAATTAAATTTCGAAATTTCCCCTTAAACGCCTGAAGGTAGGCAATTTCATTTGAAATAAGTGATTTCTATTACAATAAATGACTATTTCGTCAAAAATGTTTCGTGTTCAGTTTCGTACCTTTTAATTCCGCCCTATATTGCTTATCCTTTGACAGATTCGCGTATTTCAACTACCACTTGTAATCTTCCTCAGTGTCAGTTATCCACTGAAGAAGTCATCGCATTCACCCCGCTTATATACCAAAATCCTACCGCTACTATTGTTACCTAAAAAAACTACCTATACCTATAAATCTACCTAAACCTATTTGTCATACCTCTATAAAAGTACCTAGTATGTAGCTTATTAGGTACCTACGTATTCCTATCACGTGCACTGCGCTTAGGTATGAATTTAAATAAACGTGACTGACCGTTTCCCTGATCCTTGTTAAGAAGTAATGCCGCCCTTTCTTTGTGGATTTCTAAACTTTCCGCTACGTCAAGCTTCCAAGATGAAGATACATTTCGCAGGATACTAATGTTATCCTTTGTCAACAGGTGTTCATCTTGGAAAACATCTTGGAATGGTTCGACGAAGAGTGCAGAATGCTGTAAGAGGGCGGTAATGCTGCAGCAAGGGACTCGACAGAACGTGGAACGATATAAACAGAAGTGGAAACAGCAGACCCGCCTCTTTCGGGAGAAAAAGCGCCGCCTGGAAGAAGCGGAGTGTGAAGAAATGGAACTGCTGTGCC